>NC_083405.1:54446927-54719427 GCF_020745735.1 Hemiscyllium ocellatum
CCCAGTTCCTGCCTAATAGCATTGTAATTCCCCCTTGCCCAATTAAATACTTTCCCATATCATCTGCCCCATCCCTCTCCATGAGTGTAGTAAAGGTCATGAGATTGTGATCACTATCATCGAAATGTTCTCCCACCAAGAGATCTGACACCTGGCATGGTTCATTGCCAAGCATCAAATCCAATATGGCCTCTCCTCTAGTTGGCCTATCTAAATATTGTGTCAGGAACCCTTCCTGACGTGATACTTCCCTTGATTAACAATGCCACTCCTCCGCCTCTTTTAACTTCCCCGCTATTGCTTTTGAAACACCAAACCCTGGAACATTGAACAACCATTCCTGCCCCTGCGATATCCATGTCTCTGTAATGGCCACAACATCATAGTCCCAAGTACTGATCCATGCTCTGAGTTTGTCACCCTTATTCCTGATGCTTCTTGCATTAAAATAGACACACTTCAACACAACACACTGACTGCACCTTTGCCCCATCAAGTGCCTGTCCCTCCTCACAGACTCTCTGCATGCTGTATCTGGCTGTTCATTACCTACTCCATCATCTGATTCCTAGCTCAGATTCCCACCCTCCTGCCAATGTAGTTTAAACCCTCCCAAAGAGCTCAAGCAAACCTCCCACCCAGGATAGTGGTGCCCCTCCAGTTCAGGTGCAATCTGTCCTTCATGTATAGGTCTCACCTTGCCCAGAGGGTATCCCAATGATCCACATATCAGAAACACACCCTCCTACACCAGCCCTACAGTCATATCTTCATCTGCACTCGCTCTCTATTCCTAGCCTCACTAGCACGTGGCACTGGTAGCCATCCTGAGATTACTAGTCTGTTTGCCCTGCCTTCTAGCTTCCAACCTAATGCCCTATATTCTCTTTTCAGGTCCTCCTCTCTTTCCTGCCGATGTCATTGGTGTCAACGTGTACCATGACTTCTGGATGCTCTCCTTCCCCATTAAGAATCCTGCAGACGCAATCAGAGACACCCCTGCCCCAGCACCCAGGAGGCAACACACCATTCGGGAGTCTCACTCGTGACCACAGAATCTCCTGTCTGTTCCTCTCACGATTGAATCTCCTACCACTATTGCTCTCCTATTCTCTCCCTTTTCCCTTCTGTACTAGAATCCTGGCTGCTGTGGCTTTCCCCTTGTAGGAACCCCCTCCCCCAACATTATCTAAAACGATATACTTATTATTGAGGGTTATGGCCACAGGGGGTCCCTGCACTGTCTGCCTATTCCTTTTCCCTCTCCTGACAGGCAGCCAGCTACCTTTGTCCTGTAACTTAGGTGTGATAGCTGAGATTAGAAACTAATGCAAATTGCTTTGATTAACATTCTCCATGGCTAAATTTTTTTTTTCCCATTCTAAAGACAGTTGATCTATGAGGACTTGAATTCACTGGTGCAGTTGCTTTTTGTTAACTTGCCCAACTATGTATTAGCCATTTATTCTTCATCTGTGAGCTGAGGCAGTTCTGAATTACTCAGCAGCACGGGCAGCAAAGCTCAAGCATAATCTTGTTCACATGCATGAAACTCCCAGCAGCAATCACCGAACAGGAAATAAAAGTTGGAATTCTGGCTATTCTTCTTGTCTTTACCATTACTCAGGCTCAGAACAACTTGCTTTGTGACATTGAACTCACAGATTTTGTGGTTCGGTTCTACAAGCAGGGTATTTATCAACTGAGTCATTGAGAAAATTCAGAAAGTTGCCTCAGAAATGTTTAGTTTACCAATTATTCAGTTAGCATTGCAGTATCTTTTGCAGACACAGCCAGGGAATGTGCTCAGAGATTCTCTCACTCCTGAGCTGTAATTTCATTGATTATACATTGCAGGTAGGAGCATCTCTGAGGAAGAAACTTTGAGCTTCTTCCTTCTCCATTTCCCATTGAATGCCAAAAACTTCAATCTGACCTTTACATTTATAATTACAGACGTATTGGCCGCTGGTTAACAGATGTCTCACCACTTCTACCACTGATTACTACTAAACAATGCACATTTACAATGAAAACTGCACCTTGGGCCATGCCATGGAAACCATCCCTCAATCTTCGTTTTAGTAAAAGGAGCCAGTCATCATCAGGTAGGAAACAACTATATTTTGTTTATATTGAATAGATTTGTCATGAGTGATTAAAACCAATTTTAAATTTTCTTTAATGAACCTGTTTAAAATAATTGAACTGGGCTACATTTCATTTTTCATTATGTACAGAATAGAGAACAATGGAGCAATTGTTGTTAAAGTATTATGAAGGGAAAAAATCTGTGTAAGAAAGAGAAAAATACTCAGCGAAGTAATCTAACAAGAGCCAATAAGAGCTACAGTAACTGTGGTTTTGTTTGGATTGTTCAGCTGCAAAATCTGAATTAATAATTGTAATCAATAATTGTTTCATGAGACAAAGGACATACTCTTCATTGATAAACTACTGTAATATAGATCACTTCCAGGAGTGCAAAATAGGATAATGTGAAAATTCTACAGTTCTTCATTCACTTGAAAAATGGAGAATCCCAGGTTGTATGCTGGTAACTTAGGAAATTACTGAAACAGTCAAAAAGTGTGGCACTGAACTGATGATTCTCCTGCTCCTCAGATGCTGCCTGACCTGCTGTGCTTTTCCAGTGCCACACTTTTCAACTCTGATCTCCAGCATCTACAATCCTCACTTTCTCCAAATTACTGAAGTATGCCAGTGAAATCACAAGAAGAAATTATTTTGCTTGTCATGCTAACTGGTAAATGGCCATAACAGCACACTAAAATTGAAGCTGTAGCATATTCGTATGATAGTGACCAGTTGGGATGCAGACAGACTTTAACCTCACACCTTTAAAGCTTTGTCTGAGCTGAGATGTCACCTTTTTTAAATAAAACCTTAAGTTATCTTGGGGCTGTGACTTGACAGAAGCTCTGGGGTTTACATATTAATCACTTGAAACCTGCATCCCCGTTCTAAGTGATTAAAGACTTTAACAGCAATCTAGGTTTGTTCAATACTTCACATCAGTTGTATGACACTTTGATCATTTACCATAAATTCTGTGTCCTATGATCCTGCCCCACTAGCTACCTGACGAAGGAGCAGCACTCCAAAAGCTTTTACTTCTAAATAAAGTTCTGATCTAGTGTTGTGTGATTTTTAACTTCTGGACTTGACAATCCCAACACACTGCTGGCTGACCTCAGATATTTTAATTTCCAGAATCACACCCAAAATTCTGCTGTCCTGTGTCAAGTCCCAGTCATTCACTACATCACTGCTGTTTGCATAATTTGTCACAATTCAATGCAGCCTCTCTACTGTAAACTTCTCCATCTGTACATTCCAGTTAACAAGCACTGAGCTGACAAGCTTCACCAATAACCATATGAAACATAATTGGTGAAAAAAATGAAAAACCGCCTCTTCATTTAGAGATCATCCTTGCCAATTTTCTCTTTAATGTTTCCAAAGTTGGATAGTTCCTTGTCTGGTGCACTATCCAGTTTTGCACAATGGCCTGAAGGCTGTTTGTCTGTACTCCAGACAGGCACTTTAGTAATGATTCATTCATGGGATGCAAGCATTACTGGAAAAGTTGATATTTATTGTCAATCCTTAATTGCCCTTGAGAAAGTCAGAATGAGTTATCTTCTTCAATTGCTACAGTGTGATGAAAATACTGCCACAGGGTGGTACATGTTTGGAATTCTTTTTCACAAATGGCAGTTGATGCTTGATCAGTTGTTAACTTTAAATCTGAGAGAGGTAAGTTTTTCTTAAGCAAAGTTATTAAGGGATATGGGTCAAAGTCAAGTATATGGAGTTAGACTGCAGATCAGTTACAATCTCACTGAATGGTGGAAGATTCTTGAGGGGCTGAACGGCTTACTCCTGTTCTGATGTTCCTATGTACTGCCAGGTAGGGTTTTCCAGGATTTTGACCTGGTAATGATGAAGCAACAGTAATGCCTTTCAGGATAGTGGAGGAAAACCTGCATTTGGGAGTGTTATTCTTTACCTGCTGTCCTCCTTTGAGATGCACTGTTAAAGAAGCATGAAATGGTTGCTGCAGTGCATCTTGGTGCTCTCTGCTGCTATAGAGGGTAGTAAGGGGTGAATATTTAAGGTTGTGAATGGATTGCAAACAAGCTGGGTGCTGTACCTGACTGATGTTGAACTACTTGTCTTTTGAGCTGGACTCAGCCAGGAAAGCAGGCAGTACTGAATCACAGGGAGAAAGTGAGGACTGCAGATGCTGGAGATCAGAGCTGAAAATGTGTTGCTGGAAAAACGCAGCAGGTCAGGCAGCATCCAAGGAACAGGAGATTCGAGGTTTCGGGCATAAACCCTTCTTCAGAAGCCTGAAGAAGGGCTTATGCCCGAAACGTCGAATCCCCTGTTCCTTGGATGCTGCCTGACCTGCTGCGCTTTTCCAGTAACACATTTTCAGTACTGAATCACACTCATGGCTTGTGCCCTGTAAATAAGGAAAGATTTTGTGCAGTCAGGAATTGAGTCACTTGCTGCAGAATTCCCAGCCTCTGACAGTCTGTTGTTATAATAACATTGAAGTGACTGATTCAGTTAAGTTTCTTGATCATGATGCATCTGTCCCCCAAATATGTTGATGGTGGGGGTTTTGATTATGGTAATGGCATTGAATACCAAAGGAGGGTGGTTTGACTCTGTATTGGGTGGAGATGGTCACTACCTCACGCTTGTGTGGTATGTAAGTTACTTGTCTCTAGCACTTCAGCTAAGATTTTTGTTGGGGCTATAGGCTTCATTGTATTCTGTATCTGCAGCCATTTCTTCATAACTCATGTGAGCACTAACTGCTTTAATATCTAAGTAGTTGCTAATGTAACTGATTACTATGCAATCATCAGTGAACATCTCTATTTTTGATCTAATGAAGCATCTAAAGATGATTGTGTAAGATATCATGCCAAGGAACTCCTGCTGAGATAATTGTCTGTAACAAACACAGCAATCTTCCTTTGTGGTAAGTGTTACTATAAATGGAGGAAAATATCTCCCCTCATTGCCATTAACTCAATGTCACTAAGGATCCTTGATACATTTGATCAAATGTGGCTTTAATGCCAAAGGCAGACATTCACACCTTACCTTTAGACTTCTGCTAGTTTCTCAATGTTTGAGCCAGGAGGTTATGGGAAATCCAAACTGAGCATTGGTAGGCAGGCTTTTTCTGGGTAAATGTCAATTGCGAGCATGATTCAGGGGACTTCCGGAACTTTGCATATGTTTAATTGCATGGTAACTGACGAGGAATCGGTTTAGTTCAGTTGGCTGAATTGTTGGTTTACAGAGCAGTGTAAGACCAACAGCACGGGTTCAATTCCCATCACTGGTTTGAGGTTACCATGATGGGTTCTCTTTCTCAACCTGTTCCCTCGCCTGAGGTCTGGTGGCCCTCAGGGTAAATCACCACCATTCTCTTCTCTCTAATGAGAGAGCAGTCCCTATGTTCTGGTAAGACTATGGCGATACAACAACAGGTAAGAGGTGACTGATAAATGGTCAAAACTGATTTGTCATGCTTTTTATACACAGGACATACATTGGCCACTGTCTACTTTATCAGATAGTTGCACTGGAATAAATTGAGTCGAGGTACATTGAGTTATGGTACACAAGTCTTTAGCAATTCAGCTGAGATTTCATTGGTGCTGAAGGCTTTACTGTATTCTGTATGTTCAGCCATTTCTTCATAACGCATGGAACGAATTGACTTATTTGAAGAATGACTTCTGTGAGATGTTCTGAGAAGGAGGCCAAGATGAAGCAACCACACAGCGCTTTTGGTTATAAATGGTATATTTGCTTTATGTACTGTATGGGGCTCATAATTTGGCATTACTTGTGAACTTTGCACTACCCTCACAGTAGAATAATTAAGTTGCAATATGTTCTCATCTAAAACTAGAAGTGCTGGAAAAATCTCAATAGATCTGACTGGATCTGTGGAGAAAGAATCAGAGTTAATGCTTTGAATCAAATATGACTCTTTTTCCGCCTGATGCTTGTAGTGCCAGCATCAGCATGAGGCAGAAGGCACTGTAGCACAAAATTTCAATGACGCTAGTTTCTTTTAGATAAGATAAGAAAGACATTTTGCAATATTCACCAACTCATAAGGTAACTAACTTGCTATATTTGTGCATGTAGCTCAGTTTATTCTTTTTTCTTGACATACGTAGAGCTTTAGGTGAAAATTAGGACTGCAGATGCTTGAGATTAGAGTCAAGAGTGTGGTGCTGGAAAAGTACAGTAGGTCAGGCAGCATCTGAGGAGCAGAAGAATTAACATTTCGTGCAAAAGCCCTTTATTAGGAAGGGCTTTGCTTGGCCATTGTCAATGTTACAATTTCCCTTTGCTTTCTTGTTAAAACACTGCTAAAACATTTCTTGTTTATACTTCAAGATTTCAGAAAGATAAGACTTCAAATGATGCAGCAGGGGAATTTTTGTATTCAATCTTGTGAATATTTTAAACAATTTTCTTTTTGGAAATCTGAATCATGTTGTTTCTCACGTACATCGAAGGAAAACTCACTAAAAGATAAAAGATGCAGTCTACTGAAATTGATTACAGTTTTTGCAAAGTGCAGATTCCTTTGATTCAATCAATTTCACGGAATGGAAACATGTAAACTGAAGTGACTGAGTGATATTAGAACGAAACCAACTCATCCTGCAATTTCCCACATCTTTTGATATAGTTCAGTGACAAGTACGTATGCATAGCGTGACCGCAATAACAATTCCAGAAATCTGAAACCCTTCATGTACCTTATGTCAAAACAATTTTTATAAAGCCTATTTATTATTTATTGAAACTCTTTATACCAACATTTCTTTACCCTTTGTTGATATTATAAAACTCTATATTCTTGGCAATGTTTTAATATAAAACACAATGTCTCTAAAAATTTTGTTTTATCACTGGCATTTGATGTCTACTAAAAACATAAGTACTTAGTGACCACCACATAAGGCTATGAATTGGTGTCTTACAAATCTTTAGATATTCAACATAAAAACATTTCTCCTTATTACCCCTGTTGGACAATGTGTCGAAGCAATAAAACTAAAGTAAAATGCTACGATTTTCAATCAGAATAGAGTTCAGGCTTGCAGCAGTAATGTGAAGGAATTACAATATACTCATCACATCACATTTCAAGCTTTGTTCACCACATTGTGAAAGATATATGTGCATTAATGGAGGGCAAAAAGAACAAGAAGGTCTAGAATATAAAAGAGAATTTGGCAGATGCTTGTAAAATATTAAATAATATAACTGAGCTAAACCCAAATTATTATTACACACTAAATCAAGAAAGTAGAACCAGAGGGCAAAACACTGAAATAGTAAAAAAGCAAATCAATGAAGAAATTAGGAAATAATATCCTCAAATTTTGATAAATGCTTGCAATAATCTGTAGGTAGGTATTAGAGCCTAAAACTTCAAAGACAATCAGAATAGAATTAAGTGCTGCAATAGAAGAATTACCTGACTGAAGGAATCGGCTCAATGGGCTTTTCTCATTTTTTTGTTTGTTTGAAAAGAAAATGGTTTGAGGACATTTGCTTCCAAGTTTGTACAACAACAGAGCATATTTGCTAAAGGAAACAAGAATCAAAACTTTTTGTCTTGTACCCATTAGGACTAGGATGCAAGGTTGGTTCATCATTGGCATGGAGGTATAACAAGAACAGTTAATTGTCAATCTTAGTTCTTAGACCAGACACGTTGATAGTGATTGGTCAGGGTGTTGCCATGGGAAAGCAGATAAGATTAGCAGTTTTTATGACCATGGAGGATGCAGGAAGAACAAAAGACAAAGATCTCTGATGAAATGAAGATCTGGGGAAGAGAGCAGAAAATTTCATGGTATAGCAGTCAAAAAGAATGGTGATAAATAAAATGAGGAAACAAAGAGTATGTTTGACCAAGGCCTGAATTACTACATTAAAAAATCTGAAAGGGTAAGGAAAGAAATAAGATAAGACTGATCCATCTAAAGAAACAAAATAAGATGAAAAGTACATAGTACAAGATGGAGGCAGAGGTTTTGATCTGAAGTTGTTGAACTCAACGTTGACTCTAGAAGACATACGGTTACTGAAACAAAAGACAAGATACTGTCCCTGAGTTTGCACTAAAACTTATTTTGTTTTGCATAATTGTTTAAGTTTGTTAAATGGAATCTGCTGGTTTTCATCTTTAGGGCTACATATTCATGTCTGAATGATCATTTCTAAAGAAAGCAAATTACAAGTTGCTTATTCTGATAGCACTAAAATGTTAGGTGTCAGTTTTGACCAGATTTTTTTTTCAGCACAATCTGGGTAAACCAAAGCAAAATATCAGGGAAATTCAAACCTAAGTTGTATCAAGGATAAATCAGGTTCTCACTATCTTTAATAATTGCTTAAGAATAATTTTTTCCCCAAACAAGACCTATCACAAAGTTGGCCACACCCAACAATGGTAACAAAAAGAATGGCAAGTTTTGCCAATTGTGGCTGATATTAGCCATTTGATAAGGGTTCTCAAATTGATTTACTTTTTGTAAGTGTACTGACATTAGTGGGCACTTTGAAAGTTTTACTCACAGTAAAAATATTTAATTCAGGAAGAAATTGATTAGTACATACCAATTAAACTACTAAGTGGTTCGGCATAGTTTTAAAGTAACATTCATCAATGATAAAATCAGATTACTGAGAGATGGAGGACTAGATACTTAGTAAAAAGGTTTAGTTTTTTTTAATTACATATCCATTTTCAAAACATTTCTTCCAATTATCCCCTAAAATATGTGAATGAATATTTTTAATGCAAAGAATTAAAAAAAATCTTCTACTATGCTGTCCATTTATGATGGTGCATGAAATATTTTATGAGTGTGATTATGCAACTTGGACAAAATAACCATCATAGCGCAGGCAAAACAGAGAAATGTGAGAGAATTCTTTGAAACTTAGCACTCTAACTAGAACTAAGTCAATAAACATATTGAACTGAAACCTGTATACAAACACTCAGATACAGAACTAGAGGTACCAAAACACATAAATACCAGGTGGGAAGGGTCACCAACACTTTATCAAAGACACACTGATGATGTCACCTAGCGAGATGAAGGAACGTCTGCAGAAAACAGTTTGGCGAATGAATCTGTGACCTCA
Source organism: Hemiscyllium ocellatum (assembly GCF_020745735.1). Lineage (NCBI taxonomy): Eukaryota > Metazoa > Chordata > Chondrichthyes > Orectolobiformes > Hemiscylliidae > Hemiscyllium > Hemiscyllium ocellatum. Next base: position 54,456,165 of record NC_083405.1, read on the forward strand.
ACTCCATGACTCACTTCAATTATATCGAATCAGAGTGATTTCAAGTACAATTTAAGCAAAGTTCCCCGAATTTGTACAGAGTGGAAACTTTTCCTAATGTGCTATTGAAGAGCTATTACTCTTAGAATTGTCCATAGGACTGAGTTTCTTTTCCTTGTCATTCATGAGATGTGGGCTTGAGATGTTCCCCAGAACTCTGTGGGAAGCTAGGAAAGTGATTGCTGGGCACCTTGCTGAGATGTTTGTGTCATCAATAGTCAGAGGTGAGGTGCCAGAAGACTGGAGGTTGGCTAACGTGATGCCACTATTTAAGCAGGTAGGAAGGAAATGCCAGGGAACTATAGACCAGCGAGCCTGACATCAATAATGGGCAATTGTTGGAGGGAATCCTGAGGGACAGGCTGTACGTGTATTTAGAAAGGCAAGGACTGATTAGGGATATTCAGCATGGCTTTGTGCATGGGAAATCATGCTCATGAACTTGATTGTGTTTTTTGAAGAAGTACAAAGAGGATTGATGAGGGCAGAGCAGTAGACATGATCTATTTGAACTTCAGTACGGCGTTCAACAAGGTTCCCCGTGGGAGAATGGTTAGAAAGGTTAGATCTCTTGGAATACAAGGAGAACTAGCCATTTGGATACAGCACTGTCTCAAAGGTCAAAGAAAGAGGGTGGTAGTGGAGAATTGCTTTTCAGACTGGAGGCCTGTGACTAGTGGTGTACCACAATGATCAGTGCTAGGTCCACTACTTTTCGTCATTTATATAAATGATTTGGATGTGAACATAGGATACAATTCTGGTCTCCTTCCTATCAGAAGGATGTTGTGAAACTTGAGATGATTCAGAAAAGATGTGCAAGGATGTTGCCAGGTTTGAAAGATTTGAATTATAGGTAGAGGCTGAATAGGCTGGAGCTGTTTTCCCTGGATTGTCAGAGGTTGAGGGGTGACCTTATAGAGGTTTATCAAAACATGACGGGCATGGACAGGATAAATAGACAAAGTTTTTTCCCTGGGGTGGGGGAGTCCAGAACTAGAGGTTTGGGGTGAGAGGGGAAAGATATAAAAGGGACCTAAGGGGCAACCTTTCATGCAGAGGGTGGTATGTGCATGGAATGAGCTGCCAGAGGAAGTGGTGGAGGCTGGTACAATTACAGCACTTAAAAGGCATTTGGATGGGTATATGAATAAGAAGGGTTTAGAGGGACATGGGCCAAGTGCTGGCAAATGGGACTAGATTAGGTTAGGATAACTGGTCGGCATGGATGTGTTTGACCAAAAGGTCTGTTTCCGTGTTGTACATCTCTATGACTCTATGACTCCATGTGGGCATTAATGAGTGAGCCAGCATTTAATGCCTATCACTAATTACTCTGGAAAAGGCTATACCATGAGATTCCTTCATGGACCATGCGGTGTAGGTTACATCAAAGGTGTTGGTAGGAAGGGAGTTCCAGAATGTTGAACTAGTAACTGTGAAGGAATGGTGATATACTCCTAAGTCTGGATGCTTTGTGGCTTGGAGAGGAACCTGCATGTCATGGTATTCCCATGCATCTGCTGTTCTTGCCCTTCCAGGAGGTAGAGGTTATGGTTACAGACGGTGCTTTCAAAGAAGTGTAGTTTTTCAGGCAGTTCTGGAGTATAAATCTTCAGTAATGTAACCAGAGTGCTGTCAGGGAGCATAGCCTTTACAGTATCCACTTGTCTCTTGATATCAAGTGGAGAGAATGGCTGAATAGCCACCTATAGTGAAAGAGATCTCAGGAGAAGGACCCAATGGATCATCCGCTTGGCACTTCTGTCTGAAGATCGCTGCAAGTGCTTCACCATTGTTTCTTGCAATGATGTGCTGACCACCCCATCCAGTGAGTATGGGGTTCTTTGTGGAGCTTGCTCCTTCAGTTAGTTTCTGCCTTGTCCACCACCATCCATGAATAGATACGGCAGGATTGCAGTGCTTAGATCTGATCCGTAAAATATGTCTCATTTCAAACTATTTCTAGGCCTGTATGCTTATGCATTAATATGCAAATAAAGTCAATAGGCCCAATGATTAGATAAATGTTGAACTATTGATTTAGATTACCAGATACAATGGCCCAACTCTACAGGTTTCTGGATCATCAGAGACTGGACACCGAACCAAATATGTGTATCTGCACCCTATTGAGGTTCTAAGGCATGGACATACCATGAATTCCCTGGGAAGTTACAAATTGGAATTGGTAATTCACTTTCTCCCAAGGATCCTCCTCAAGGTGTCTAACTTTGACCTAGATTTAGAGACTTTGGACAGTTTCAACATACTTACCTGAATAGTTATCCTGGAAAATTTATACGGAAAATAATTTGCCTAAATCCAGAGTAGCTCCACATTTGACCTCCAATAATTCACATTGATGCTTTGACTGTCCTCAACTATGCTGAAAATCCTAGTTATTCCGAAACTATCTACTCAACCATTGCACTACCTTGCTGACTATCCAAATACCTCCTAAATCAAATTACCAGCTCACATACCAATCACCTCATCCATTTTCCACACCACCAATCTACCATTTCATCCATCTACCAACCTACACTTTTGCCATCATAACCATTTGCTATCTCATCTACATACCACCTCACCTGCCAGTCATCCCAATCACCTACCATCTCACCTACCTTTCACCTCACCCACTTGCTACATCACACACTTACCACCCTCTCCATTTTAACACTTACCAATGTACTACCTCATTCATCCATCACCTTCCCCATCTACTACGCTACTCACCTAGCCACTTTATTCAGTGCATAAAGGGTATGGAGTGGCTTGACTGAGGAATAAGGACTGCGTAAACGTGAGATGGTGTGAGAGGTCCCACAGTCTGCCTTTTAAAAAGTTCATCTTGGCCCCAGGATCGACTGTGGTTGTTTCTGATCTCTTTCCTGGATCAGTTAGCCTGAATACAACTTGCACCTATCCCCACCACAGTAATAACAATTTTGGAGGCACTTTTATCTGTGGCAGACAAAGAAAATTAGAAATTTTCTTCACTCCTGTTCATCGATGAAAATCCAGGCCATTATTCCTGAGTCAACGCAATCCATAGAAAGGTTCAGGTGAGTTGTTAATAATTTGCCAGCTGTACGGAGGAAAACATGTTTTGACTCACTATTGTAACAGTGGATTGTTCTGTCTTTGTCAAATATTCATCTAAGATGTTTCAAAACTGATGAACAGAAATGTAAGTCATTTTAAACTACACCTTCTTAAACACTGATTCCGAATTAAAAGCACATGGATACCTTTTGCTTAATGAAAGCATTGTGCTTTTATGTGAATTTATACACCTTTTTATAAACATCAACATTACAGACCTGTATTTGTACTGTCCATGCTTATGGTAGAAAATCAGCTGAGGTACACAAGTATACTGCCTGCTGTGTCCAATTTTCGGATCCAGTAATTCAATCATGAGCCAAGTCCCTAATTTCCATATACAAGTAATATTAATTAGATAGCAGTTTCTACCTAATAATTTATTTTTATTTCTCTGCAGTGACTCCACTCCACCAACTCAGTCACTACCAAATCCATAATAGTTCAGTACACAGTAATAAAATTATCACATTGATGACTATGTGGGAGGGCTTCAGGATCTGAATTGTGAATGGTGTGCTGAATATTGTGCAATCATCAGTGAAAATTCTCAGTCCTAACTTTTGATTGATGGAAGGACATTACTCAGAGGGACTTCTGCAAAGATTAAAATTAGAATTAGGTTTATTGTCACATATACTCTAATGAGTACAGTGAAAAGTTTACAAGGTCGCCCCTTCGGTGCGAGCTTAGGTACAAAGGTACCTAGGTACAGGATTTTAGGAATGAATTAGAAAGATAAAGAAATAAAAAGTTCAGCTATCCTAAAGCTGATATGATTGACCTCCAACCACTATGGCCATCTTAATAACAACCGAAAGAACCAAACCATAACCATCTTCCTTTGTATCAGGTATGACACCAACCAGTGGAAAGTTCACCACTTGATTACCCTGACACCAGTTTTGCTGGGCACACTGATGCTCCATTTGATTAAATGCAGACTTGAAGTCAAGGACAGGCAGTCTCACCTCAGCTCTGGGATTCTGCTCTTTTGTACATGTTTGTATCAAGGCCATAATCACATAAAACTAATGTTCTGGTAGAAAAGATAGGAAGTAAAAGAGATGTTTGTATGTGCACAGCCTGGGGACCTTCTGGATATATATAAAAATGGCAGTTGGCACAGATAATCATAGAATTCAAGGCCAAGAGTCATGGAAATGAATGGAGGGATGCAACTCATTTAGGAGAAACTGATTTATAATGAAAGCTTAAGCTTAGCACAATGTCATTTAGTGCTTTCCAATACACTCCCAGTAGATTTTTGCAATTTGTAACAACTATAGGAAAACCAAACATTAGTGCCAGTATTGGATAAGCCAGAAGAAATCAACCAGGGAACCAAACTTAAAGAAGTTGATTATTCCTTTAAATAACACTTTAATCAGAAAGGGGAAGTGGGCATTGCTGGCCCCGCCAGCAATTTAGTCTATTCCTAGATACCCTTAAGAAGGTGAGCTGCTTTCTTGATCTTCTGCAGTCCATTTGGTTTAGGTAGACTCACAATGCTGTTAGGGAGGGAGTTCCAGGATTTTGATACAGCAACATAAAAGAACTAAGATATATTTCCAAGTCAGGAAGGCAAGTGGCATGGAGTAGAACTTGCAAGTGCTGGTCCCCCATGCCCCATGTTCCTGCTGCCCTTATCCTTATAGATCACTGGTTTCCAACCTCTTCAGTAATATGGCAGGTTTCAATGAGACCAACTGTTCTATGGTACATCCATTTTTTCCAGCTGAATTAATTGCTTTTAAATCACGTTTATGGAATTTACAGTTTATGGTTATAGCCTTACTAGAGAGGTTTGCAATATAGTGCTTACACCAAAGATCCAATGCATTCATGTTTCACATTTCATAATGACAGATTTTCAACTCAACTATCTTGATTTTTCACGACCCTAAATCTGTTCCACTCACTGAATTGAACTAATGCATAATTGAAATATCAATGGATCAGAACAAAATGCAAAGTATAGTAAATTGTAATTTACTGGGTTAGTGGGAAACCTGGGTCTGTTGGTGTGTGCAGAGTCTTTTAATCCCAGGGAGGAATTATGACAGGTCCACCTTGCAATCCTGCTGCACTGACAAGAACTCCCTTCGGTCATTAGCTTATTTTATCTCACAACAAAAAGACATATGACTGCCTATAACTATCATGAATTTCAATTTGCCCATGGTACCTGTATCTAGAATGTTCACACATTTTAGAATTGAGAGACCGATTATTAATTTTGCTGATTAATTTTCATGAGTTTTAGTTTAATGTTGGTTTGAGTTGTTTACAATGAAACATACAATTTCCTTCCCTTTGTACAAAATTTAACAGCACATTTGGGCAGTTCTCACAGCACACCGCTGTTCTATACGGTGTGGTCATGGCTTAGGAGCATGCTGTCTAAGGAACCTTCCCGAATTTCTGCAGTGCACCTTGGAGATGGTGCGCACTGTTGCTACTGAGTGTTGGTGGTGGAGGGAGTGGATGTTTGTGGATGTGGTGCCAGTTAAGCGTGTTGCTTTATGTTGGGTCCTTTCTGTTACAGAATGTTGATCTTCCATGTGTGTTAAGTGAAAATATCCACTGGAGCATTGAGCTATAAAGACATACCACTGCCAAGAAGTCAACATTGCATATTGATATCATGATCTCTGCCTGCACTACACACTTTCAATGGGCTTTTGCAATCTGCCAGCACCATTATACTGTCTGTTGAATTCTACCTCATTGTTTTTCACAAGGATCAAACTTTGTAGCTGTAACTCATAGCTCGACAAATATGGACACAAATTAGCCCAGGTTTTCATTTATTGTCAATAGAAGGTAGGTTTATGCTCTGTATTTTCCACATCTTGAATTTAATTTGTATGCAGCTAGTTAAGCTAAACATATCAGGATCACAGAATTGTTACAATGTGAAAGGAGGCCATTCAGCCAATCAAGTCTGCACTGGTTCTGAAATTAGGCATCCCACTGAGTGCACTTTCTGCTTTTCCCCTGTAATTCTCCGCATTTTTGTTTTACAAATAACAGTCTAATTCCACTTTGAATACTTCAGTTGAAACTGCCTCCATCACAATAATGCAGTTTATTGTAGACTCTAATCACTCTTGCATCTTTTAGCATTTTAAATCTGGACGCACTTGTTCTTAATCTTTTCCCAATTAGGAACAGTTCCTACCTAATTACTCTGTCCAGACCCCTCATGAGTTTCAATCCTAGTGTCAAATCTCCTCTTAGCCTTCCTTTCTCCAGTTCTAATTTCTCCAAACTACCTTCATAACTGAAAATATGTCATGATTCTTGGATGTTTCATTTCCTTGAATTCTGATCTACCTGTGTGAATCGCAGTAGCTGGCCTAATAATTAGAATGTGTTCTAACGGATTGATTATTTATTGAAGCAGAATCTGAAAAAGGTAAAACGACCAATGGGTAAAATTATAACTAAAGATATTCTAAGCCATTATGTGAATGTACAGATGGTTCCATAATTAATTTGGATTAAGAAAGTTAGCTACTGTGTGTATATATTCAAACCATTTATATGTAGCTTTGACCAAAAAAAAGTCCTTATCTTGGATTCAGAATGACAGTTTATTCTGCTTAGCACATATGTAGTTTTACTGAACGTTTTGACCTGGCAGTTGTTGATTGTACTTCAGAAACTCTGAAAGCTAATTTTTATTTGTTGATCTGTTTATACATTAGTTTTGCAATAAAATAATAAATAATAAATGGATGGGAATGACTATAAATTTCCCAAGTGAATGCTAAAATGAAATTCATCCATTATATTTCCTGTGCCACATATCCATTATTCTATAATGAGTTTTTAGAAAGTAGGTTTCAACACTTTTTATATGCAGAGAACAGATTTTGTTACTACTCTATCGTAGGTAACTCCCTGCAGTAATCAGACTTAAATTTACATGGTGTATTTTTAGACCAAAATGTTTTGTATTTGAAATATCTCCATAGAGACCAGTTTTCTATCACTAAGTCACCCTTTATTTGCATGTGGAGAGTCTTTAACACTGAGCCAGCTCCCACAGAGCTAGCTTTCAGACTAAACACTGACTGACACCCCTTATCCTGTCTGTCAGCCAGGGTTCCCAGATTAACAGTCCCAATCAAGGAACTCATATTCAATGAGGCCCATCTGGCTGACCTCCAAACAATCACAACAATATTGCTGTGGGGATTTGGGCAATATTACATTTGCCAGACAAAACCAAATTAGGATCATGGCACATAAAGTATAAAAACCTAGAGCTGCATTCACTGAGCCTGATCCAATAGCAATGTTCAAACCCATGATGGGTTTTGATGAAGTAAGGGTCAGAGATTAGTCAATTGTTTTGTCTCAGTTTTAAAACTCTCATGCTATTGGTCAAATTCCTCCACTACTCTGTAAACTCTGAAAGATCTAAATCTAAATCACCAGCCTTCCTTGGTAACCACATTTCAAAACAGTTTGTCCAGCCTGGAGATACCTATTAGGTATCTGCCACTCATTGGTTCCATCATCATGTGGTTTGAGTCACAACACTATCAATGGCTTTTTCTGCTATCTTTATCCAGCTTGTCTACCCAACTAAGGAAATAAGAGAACTTACATTTCTGGAAATCCTAGGTCCAAATTCATCTTTTTTTTTCACAAACGTTCACTCTTGCCGAATGTGATTACCCAAAGTACTCATATACTGTGTCCCAAAAGATTATTTTCTAAAGTAAATGACCTAATCATAACCATTCGCTTATTGATTTCAAAATCTAATATGTGTTGTCAATATTTGAACAATGCTTCAAGTGCTAAATTTTTCAATGAGCTGTCATGAAACAGTTATTATATGTTCCAAAGCTTACATTGGTGTGTAACATTCTTTCTATTTCATCAATGTGTTTGAATTATGTTCCAATTATATCATTTCTTCATTTCAATTACTTATATTAGGTTATGTAATTGGTTTTAATAAAAGCAATTTGACATTAATGGAAATTTCCATATCTAGTGGAGTTTTCATTATATGCTATTTCTTGGCATTTATTCTGTGATGTTTGGGTGATTACTCTAGAGAATGTTACTTAACACCCTGGTGCATTAAGCTGAATATGTCAAATAGCTCTGACAATAAAGATTTAGTGAGTCATACAAAAAGCATTTTCACACCTATTCTGTCTAAACTGAATGATTTTAATAGCTGTTTGACAAGGGAGAATCTTATTAAGATATTTCAGAATACAGTTTGCAGCATTGTAATTGTCATTTAGTTGAAACTTTGGCTACCTTTAGTTCCTATAATTATAATTGCCTTCAAATGTGAAAATGTGCCATATAACACTCAAGTTCTTCTCCAGACCCTTTCAACAACCTCCTCCTTCCTCACTACTCCCGTCACCAGTTTCTTTCTTGATTGAGATGTCTCATGCTGCATTACCGTGCTAGTACTATGCACCAACATCTCACACAAATGCCTTTGTCAGCCTGGGTTTTAAGAGTGTTTTGAGTCTTTAACATTGAAAATAACATAGCCTGATCCTGTCTTCATCTAGTGTCTGAATTCACTTATCCAAAAAAGGACTCTGAATAATAATCCTTTGAACTATTGGCCAGTATTTGACCTCCCCAACCCATTGACTGCTGAGAGAAATTACAGTATCCATGCAGTTGTTTAAGCTAAAAATTTCTAATTCAATTCTTAAATGAAATCTAATCTATATCACACAATCAATATATTTTTAAGACTGTAATTTAAAAGGTACCGACTATATATTATGCACGTTTTAGAATTATTTGGTAATAATGTACAAATGCTCAGACATCCATAACATAAAATTTTTGTTCTGGTTTTTAAAGTAAAACTTGCAATATTGACTTGCTCAAAAAAACATTTATTTACTGTACATAATTAAGTTGCTTTTTATAGATTTCAGACTGCAACAAATTTTATAATTGACTGTAGGGATCTGAGATATAAGTATGCAAAATGATTTAATAAGTAATCATACCTAGTTTCAAATCTGCAGTTTTGATTGCTTTGAAGTGTAATGCTCTTGGTACTGAAAGTATGATTCAATAAGGCTGAGACACATGTTAGCCATGATCAAATGGCAGACCAGATCCAATGAGGCAATTAGATATATATGTTCTCATATTTTACTGTCTTATGGTGTTAGTTAGCCACGGTTGTATCTAAACAATTCTGAAGAAGGGTCACTGGAGTCGAAACACTAACTCTGTTTTTGCTCCAAAGATGCTGCCAGACCTGCAATTTCTGTTTGTGTTTGTTTGGGGTCTCCAGCATTCACAGTTCTTTGTTTTATTCTCTTGCAGTCATATTCTCCTGTCTCTGAAAGTAAATCAAATCTGAAGCAGCTAGCTTAATGGGTATGATTGACTCCTGGAGCAAGGTGTCCTAATAACCTCCTCCCTTCCTAATGCATCACCTTACTTGAAGCTAGACTCCAGCTAATTAACTCCAAGCCAAAGTTCCTTAAGCTGAAAACACTGTGGATATTGTTGCTGTGGATTACACAGATATTCATTAGTTTCACATTGTACAGCTGCAATACATCACCTTTTTTGACATCTTCATTCTGTTTTTACTTTGCATCTTCGATTTCATGTGAAAAATATGACTCAACCATTATCCATACTTATGTTATGGTCTTGTTAAACTGTAAGGGTAATAAAATGTTTATATTACATCAATACTGGTTTAAATTGTTAACTGTGTTAGCTGTTTGTGACTGTGGCCTCCAACTCTTGAATCTCACTGTCTTCTGTTCTGTCTTTAGGCCCACAGCTTTTTGTAAAAGGCTCACCATACCAAATTCCCTCTATTATCAAATTAGATACAAATTATGATTTTGAATAATTCTCTGGCAGTATGACCAGAATTGATTACCAGGTTTTCTTCTTCTCTTGCTGTACCTATTCCTGTTCTTGCTCCTTTTCCTTGTCTTTAACTGGTTGATGTTTAGCTGATGACAAGGTCTACATCTTCATGATGGTAAACCCTCATGGGTCTTGTTGCACGCTGTTGAATGTTGCTTTTTTCTCCAAAGTAATCTGGACAGTGGAACTGTTGTTTCAACAAACTAATGGCCAGCAAACATTTTGCGGCAGCACTCTTTTCATTGCAGATGACTGACATCTATGTAGAGATGGTGCAGTGTGAAACTGTCTGGATCCAAAGCTGCAGAGCTATGTGTAAACTTCCTCACTGAATGTCTAGAGCCCTCCATCATAACACTTCATAGGAACACCATGAATACTAAGAGTGATTACATGATTAATGATTGATGGAATGGTACAATTTATGAATTTTGTTTGGAATGTTTATTTTAAAATGGCTTTTCCTTCTGTACTGCAGTGAAATGAATGCTATGATTATGCCTGACAAAGGGAAGATGAGGTGTTGGACTATTGGTAAATGGGAAATTAAGGTTGTGTCTATTGGCATTATATTTGGGGTGGCGTGGTGGCTCAATGGTTAGCACTGATGCCTCATAGCACCAGGGACCCAGGTTCAATTCCCGCCTTGGGCGACTGTATGGAGTTAGCGCATTCTCCCTGTGTCTGTGTGGGTTTCCTCCCACATTCCAAACGATGTGCAGGTTAGGTGAATTGGCCAAGCTAGATTTCCCATAGTGTTTGGTGCATTAGTCAGGGGTAAATGAAGGGAAATGAGTCTGGGTGGGTTACTCTTTGGAGGGTTGGTGTGGACTTGTTGGGCTGAAGTTCCAACAGTAAGGAACCTAATCTAATTCTGATCAGGTTGTTTTGAGCATCCTGGGCAGCAAAGGGCTTTCTACATCTTGCTATACCTTCCTCTTTCTCCTTCCCCTCCACCTGCTGATCAGATTCTTGCCATATAGCTGTTGGTGTTCACTCCACCCACATGATGACGAGATTCTGTAGCACACATCAGACCACCATGAATCATGTCAGTTTTTGTGGCAAGTACTCTAGGGTTCCTGTGTGAATGCACAGTCAGAAAGCTGTGTAAGTGCATCACAGTCTGTAGTGGCAGTGTGGTTTTTGTTATATGCATGATGCATGAATGATCTGAACCATTTCATGAGTGGATACCCTTACCAATTGCAAGCCACTGTTTGGTTGTTTTGATGGCTCAAATGCAGTCAGCAACGCTTCATAAAGGGAAAATTATTCTTGACAAAGTTGTTAAAATTCTTTGAGAATGTAACAGCAGGAAAGACAAAGGGGAACCAGTTGAGGAATTATATTTGGATTTCCAAAAGGCATTTGATAAGGTATCATATGTAAGGTCATTTAATAATATGAGCTCATGGTGCTGTGGGTAGCATATTAGTATGGATAGAGGATTGGTTAACTAATAGAGGATAAATAATTGGGATGAGGGGTTATTTTCAGGGGTCAATGCTGGGGTCACAATTATTTACAATATAAAAGAATGACTCAGATAAGGGAGGTCAACATACTACAATATATTTGCAGATGACACAAGAATGTGATGAGGATGACACACAGAATTGATAGAGGGATATAGACAAGTTATTTTACCCATAAAAACTTGGCAGGTAGAATTTAATATTGAGAAAATGTAAGGCTACCTTTGACATTTTGGCAAAGATGAATGCAGCATCCAGACATTATTTAGTGGGCGGCACGGTGGCACAGTGGTTAGCACTGCTGCCTCACAGCGCCTGAGACCCGGGTTCAATTCCCGACTCGGGCGACTGACTGTGTGGAGTTTGCACGTTCTCCCCGTGTCTGTGTGGGTTTCCTCCGGGTGCTCCGGTTTCCTCCCAGAGTCCAAAGATGTGCGGGTCAGGTGAATTGGCCGTGCTAAAATTGCCCGTAGTGTTAGGTAAGGGGTAAATGTAAGGGTCTGGGTGGGTTGCACTTCGGCGGGTCGGTGTGGACTTGTTGGGCCGAAGGGCCTGTTTCCACACTGTAAGTAATCTAAAAAAAAAGAATAGGTGGGTAATCATGTGATGAGGATGACACACAGAATTGATAGAGGGATATAGACAAGTTATTTTACCCATAAAAATTTGGCAGGTAGAATTTAATATTGAGAAAATGTAAGGCTACCTTTGACATTTTGGCAAAGATGAATGCAGCATCCAGACATTATTTAAATGGAAAAGGATTGCAGCTCATAGGTATTTGGAGCTCTTCATACAGAAACCCCTAAAAGTTAGGATTTAAGTTTATCAGGTAAGGGAAAGGCAAATGGAATATTGACCTTTATTTCAAAAGGAATGGACTATAAAAATGAGGTGGTCTTTCTAAAACTATACAAGCCACAGCTAAAATACTCTGAATATTTCGGTCCTCTTACATAAGCAAAGATATAGTGGCATTGGATGTAGTCCAGGGAAGGTTCTCTCGGCTGATCCCAGATATGGATGGATTTTCTTATGAGGAGTAATTGACTAGGTTGTGCCTGTGCTCATTGGAGTTTAGAAGAATGAAAGGTGACTTCATCAAAACATATAAAATTCTTAGTGAGCTTGACAGGTGGATGCAGAGAGATTGTTTTCTGTTTGTGAGAAAATCTAGGTCCATAAGGTTTAATGTTGGAGTTAGGGCTCACCCATTTAAAACAAATTTAAGGAGGAATTCCTTCTTTCAGGAAGTGTTAAATCCGTGGAATTCTTTATGACGGGGCTGAAAAGGCAGGGTCATTAAGTATTTCAAGGCTGAGATAGCTTTTTATTCAGTAATGGAATAAAGTGTTATGGGGAAAAGAGAATAAAATGAGGTTGAGGATTATTAGATTGGTCATGATCTCATTAAAGAGCAGAGGAGATTCGATGAGTTGAATGCCCTATCTCTGCTCATAGGTCCAATAGTCTAATAGTCTTTTAGACCTCAGGGTCTATCAGCTCTATTAATTAAGAAAACATTGGTGCAATAGAGTGAGATGCCCTTAGTTTAGGAGATCAAGAAATAGAATCAGTTTCGGTAGAGATGATAAAAAGTAAAAGTAAAAAGTCACTCATGGGACTGGTTTAGAGGCCCCTAACTATAAATGCTGTTGGACAGGTTGTACAACTGTGTCCGATCCATCTCTCACTCTCCTGCCCTCACTCTTTCTCATCCCTCCCACAACAACAGTGGGGACATAGCACTCCATCAGCTTCTACATTAAAAGGATTTTCAGCTGCCATTTCTATCAGCTCTAATGGGATGCCACAACCAGACACACATAACCTGCCATCCTTCATTCAATCTAGTATACTGTATTTGCTGTTCACAAAGAAGCCTCCTGTGTACTGTGGAGGCAAAACAGAGACTGGCTGACTACTTTGCAGAGCACCTATGTTCTGTCCACAAACATGAGGCCAATGGTTCTCGTTGCCTGCCACTTTAACACACCATCGTGTTCCCACACCAACATTTCTGCCTTAGGCTTCCTGCGATGCTCCAGCAAGCATCAGCACAAACCGGAAGAACAGCACTTCATTTTCTCCTTGGAACTCTGCAGCCTCTGAGACTCAACTGTGAGATCAAAAACTTTAGAGCTTGATCACGCCCTCCACATTTTTTTACTCACCCCCTCATCCAGGTCTTGTCATGATATAAGTTGTTTTCAGCACAGCTTACCCATTTTGTTCTATTGTTAGGTCTCATTGTGGAGTTTGCACGTTCTCCCCGTGTCTGCGTGGGTTTCCTCCGGGTGCTCCGGTTTCCTCCCACAGTCCAAAAATGTGCCGGTTAGGTGAATTGGCCATGCTAAATTACCCGTAGTGTTAGGTGAAGGGGTAAATGTAGGGACATGGGTCTGGGTGGGTTGCTCTTCGGAGAGTCGGTGTGGACTTGTTGGGCCGAAGGGCCTGTTTCCACACTGTAAATAATCTAATAATGATCATTTATCCAGTTTCTCTTCAGTCCTGCTACCATCAATCATCCTCTTTTCTGTCTATCCCTTTCATATTTCCGTCTTTCTGGGCTCCATCATCACCAATATGCTGACCTCTCTCCCGACTCCCTCCCCTTCCTGCAGCACCCACCTCCCTCACACCCAATTCTGTATGTATCATATTTACCAACGTTTCCGAGCTGCTGTCAGTGTCGAGTCACTGGACTCTGCTTTCTCCCCACAAATGCTGCCAGACCTGCTGAGTTTTTCCAGCAATATTTGTTTTGTTTCAGTGGCAAACTTTTGCCTCTCTATACCATTTAATTCCTGAAGTTAACTGGGCCTTGAGAACGTGGAGTAAAATTTGAGCCGCCAACAAGAAAATGAGAAGTCATTGGACCTTATCAGGTATCAGTTCAGAGATGGATACTTCAGAGATTTAGCTAAAATGTTACCAAACCCTTCTGTGATGAGGCAAAGGCAGCAACAATGATAGCCTGGGAGGCATCTCATGGGAACCTTGCATTTTAGCCCAATTACAGTAAGCAAAGAGAAATGTTTAAGACTGCAATATACATAAAAATGATAGCCAACTGCATGGGCGTTCTACCCATTAGACAGTTTGGAAACTATGTTAAAAAGCATAGAGAAGTCCAACCTGTGTGCTGGTTCAGGCACATGCATAAAGTCCTTCCAGCAACCACAGATCCATTAAATATTGCAGCTGGAATATCCTTCCTGTTTGCATAATGATTCCCTGGACAGGAATAAAGCCTGGTGAATCAGTCTGTCAAAATCCAATTTCACAATAAGGCCTGGGCATCAGATGTGGTATTTTTATTAGCATCTTTTCTGAGACCAGTACTTATTTGAACAATTGAAAAAAATGTGTGTAATTCTGCTCCACTACGTCTGAGTCTTGGTGATAACCTGATCTTTACTCTTCTTTTTTTTTATTGTGAAGAGGAAGGAAATGAAGTCTTTTTCTGGGTCAGAAAAATACAACTTTAATAATCATCAATTTATTTTTCTTTCAGAGCTAATTATATTTAGTATGACCTATTTTAATTTATTAAATTCTACGTGACTGTACATCTAGAGAAGAAATAAACCAGATATAATCATGCAAAATGATTCCTTGAAGTTTAAAACAAGGAATCAGTAGTCTATTAATAGTGTAGGTTGGCAATGTCTATTACATCAAATTACTTACACTTAGATTTAATTAATATTGACTGTTGCTAATCTGGAACATTTAAACACAAACTACATTAAATTATTTCCAATTTAAAAGACAGTTATCATTATGAAACTTTAACTTATTTCCAATATGTTGCTGCCATGAAATCAGTACTGTTTCAGGCTTTCTGCAATTTCTGTTTTGTTTCAGTGGCAAAGTTTTGTCTCTCTATACCATTTAATGCCAGAAGTTAACTGGGCCTTGAGGATGCAGAGTAAAGTCGGAGCAGCCAATTAAAGAGTGAAAAGTTATTTTATGACATTGCAGAAACTATAAATTCAGAGCAGTCAGAAGCTTACACGTTCAAGCTCCAGTCCAAAGGCTCAAGCACATAGTGCTGAATATCCCCTCCCTGGTGCAGTGGGAGCAATGTTGAGATGTGGTAAATACAGACAGAACGAAAAATTCAGAATCTTACTGTTAAAAAAATCGTCTGATACCTCCAGCCTTAAATAACAAATTCAAAATCTTGTCATTAAGTAGTGACTACCTTGTTTCCATGCACTTGCACTTTATTAAAACACTAACTCAGCTTATTTGTATGTCACTTCCAATTCTCCATTCCTTCCCTGAGAAGCGAAATGGTGCAACTTCCTGACAAGTAAATCAGCATGGCTACCTGGTGGCTGGAGTTTACTGACTGCAGCCATTCTCCGGCTGCCTCTTTACAACAATGTTTCTGTATGTTTCAAGGCCACCATGCACTTCAACCCCACATTCATGAAAGTCATAATCAACAAACCATCAGCCTCAACACATCATGCTTGCTCTCAGACCTACTATCTCATATCAATTTGGAGCTCAGGGGCACCAATAACTGGTGCGCTTCTGCCATGTCACTTTGAATACAGGGAAAAATGCAGGATGCATCTTTTAGTTTTCAGATCGCTTTCTTAATGCTCACTCATTGACTTCAGCACTGATGCTGGAGTTGCCAGTCTCTCTGTGAATCATGTTATGACACAGAGTCTTTAGTACTCAGCTATAGGCCATCAGCCTTTGTGGTTTTTATTGCCTTTTGGAAGAGAGGGAAAGGCAGGCAGCTTGTCACACTAGGGAGAACTGAAAGGTTTGGCAGTGGGTGGACATGTCAGTGAGTAGTTCTGTACTCTATCAACGTCACACGTGTAGCATGTGCCAACAGTTTGTGTAGTAACCACACATGCGCTTCAATTAAATGGTCACTTGTGTAAATTAAAAGGGAGCAGTCCTTATTGGGGTGAAACGGGAGAACAGTCAGTCAGGGATGTCAGCACAGTCAGGCAAGGGGATGGCCCTATTCCAATCAAGGTGGTTGGACATAGTTAGTCAGGTGTTTGCTCCTAAATTGGTCTGGGAATCCATATTCTTGTAAACTGAGGATTGGCTTTAGTTAGTCTTGCAAGTCAAGTGCAAACAGACCACCAATTACAGGGATGGCAGTCCGTTTCCTGTGGAGACATCAGGCCAGGGTTGGGTCACAGTGAGTTGGGCCTGTCCTGCCAATCAGTTTGGGGAATGGGCCTGTCCTGCCAATCAGTCCTGGGGGTTTGGTCAGTCATGTTCATCTGGGCTTACCAGGGCCAGTCCGTGATGTCCTGGGGAGAGTGGATAACTCAAATCTAGATAACTTTATGGGACTGTACCATTGAGGAAATGGTGACAAAGATGGAGGATAGCTGGTGCTAATAGACTTCATAGTGAATAAAAAGAGACTGGGAGCTCTGAAAGGGTGTTTCAGCTGACTGTGTTAACTTTGTCTCTACAGGGGGAGGGTGCATGTCTAACCTGACATGGGGATTTCAAAGTCATTGGCTGCCAGTTCATCAATAGAAATGATTTTCATTCCATCAATGTTCAAATTATATGTGACCATTGGTGCCAGACTGTCTCCCTGCAAAGAAGGGGGAGAACCTAGACTGAGGTCAAGGTTCCTTCACTCCTCTCACTTTGCTATTGATGCTGAGCAACCAGGGCTAGAGCAATGGAGTACATGTCTATCTGGCAGGCATATCTGGCAGGCTCTGTTACCATAGAGAGAGTGAGATACACACAGGCTGGAACCAGCTCAGTACTGATTAGATTAGATAAGATTCCCTACAGTGTGGAAACAGGCCTTTCAGCTCAACAAGTCCACACCAACCCTCCGAAGAGCAACCCACCCAGACCCATTCCCCTACATTTACCCCTTCACCTAACACCATGGGCAATTTAGCATGGCCAATAGACCTAACCTGCAGATTTATTTTTGGACTGTGGGAGGAAACCGGAGCACCTGGAAGAAACCCACGCAGACATGGGGAGAATGTGCAAACTCCACACAGACAGTCACCCGAGGCTGGAATTGAACCTGGGACCGTGAGGCAGCAGTGCTAACCACTGAGCCACCGTGCAACCCAGTTTACTGACTGTCTCTGAAAAACCCGCCTGCTGTACCTGGGACTTTCTGTACATTTTTACGAAGTCAGTAATGGCTGAGAACAGGAGATTGCCTTCTGCCTGGGGCTGAGCTGGTGCTGGCCTCTGCAGTTCTCTGAATGTCAGAAATCTCAGCTGGTTCTTCCTGAACTAGTTGCTGAGACATGTCATTGATGTGCTCATCAGACTATCCTTTGGAGTCTAATCTAGATAGACTAGCTGCCGAGGTGAAAGTGTCTGAGTGAAAGCCTTGTCAGTGCACTGTAAGGATTGTATCCTTTAATTTTCTTTTTTTTTGATTGTGGACTAAAACGGAAAAAGGTCTGTTTTTAAACTGAAGGAACTACTGCACTCTTGAAAACAAGTTACTGGAACTTTTAGTGAGTTTTATTTTTACTGTTGGTTTGCATGTGGAGTGGATGGAAGCGGTGAGATAAAACAGTATGGCACAGGATGTCCATGGAGAGGAATTTGGCAGGTAACAGGTAACTGATTGATTTGTGCCAATATGACCAGCTGTGGGTGCTAGAAATCATCAGCATGATAAAAGCTCTCTGATTGGTTTCCTGGCAGGTTAACAACAGAAGTGAGAAACCTCTGGACTGCTAGAAGAGCAGGTTCTGTTTTCCTATCTGTCTGCAGTAAAAGTACCTGAAGCCTGAAGGAAGCCAGTTATTTTCTCCCACCAGTTTCTGCAAATTACGCCTTTGACAATTAATTTTATACTTAGTCTACCAAATGCACAGTGCCTCTTGCAAAGAAGTGAAAGAGCCTGGAGGAAGGGGATTGAAGAACAGAAGAACTTTGGAATATAAAGGAACATCTCATTAAAGTCCTTGGTCTGCTATTATTGAACTGTGTTTCCCCAGTTTATTCCCCTGCACCCATAGTTCCAAATTTTCTTTGTTGCTATCTGTGTGTGTTTGTGTGAGGGTTTAAAAGGGCATTAGAGTTTCAACTAATCAAGTTTTATAATGGCTTTGTTTACCTGTGACTGCACATTTTTATTTGTAATACACAGTAGTTCTTGTTAATTATGGGAACCAGTTCAGTCTTCTCTGTTAACCTGATTCCGTGACATTGAGGACTTTGCATACATTGATCAAATTATTAACTTTGTCATGACACTGAGAGTAGTGGGGCTCAAAAATCAGTACACTTTCTCAACTGAATCATAGCAACCCCCTCTGAGGGCTTCATGGAGTAGCACTTGTACCTGTGTAGGAGAAGAGGGAATTATTTTCCTATGAGGGATAAAAGATTAAGAATGAGTAATCCCTGATAATAAAGGAAGATCAGTGGAACACAATAAAGCTTAATGGGTTGATGGGCCATTGAGGTCTTCCTGCACCTTCACTTCATCAGTCACACTCTTCCTCAGCCAAATCCAGTATTTTCTCCCCTTCCCTGCCCTGATTCTCTTGACCCAGTTATGGTTCAGATTTCCCTACAATGAAACAAAGGAAGGGAGTTAGTATAATGGAAGTGGAAGAAGAGAAGTTAGCGACGATGACTAAGCAGGAGAAGTGGTGAGAGATTTCAGTGAGTGAATAGAAAGTGCAAAGGTCAGGAAGGGTTAGTAGTTTGGGAGGATGAAATGGTGAAAGACATTAAATTGATATGATGCCTGTAATGGTGAGAATTGTACTGCATGCATCTTGAATGGATGCGTGTACAATGGGAGAGTTAGAGTGAATGGTGGCCATGTAAATGTCTTAGAGAGAAGATGGTGACACTTCCCCTTGTAGAGTGCAGAAAACCTTTGACATTCTTCCTGCACTGATGGACATCCATTTGAACCTGGATTCAACATTCACCCAAGCCGCAATTTGGGTCCAGGCTGACTATGTCTGGCAGCATTGCCTCCGTGGTGTTCAGTTGGAAAATACAACCCTCCTCTAAAGAACACACTCACCAATACCTCCAAGCCCCTATCTATGGTCTCCTTTCCTCTGGGTCTTGTCTTTGGTGATAATGGTTGACCCGCAATGTGCGAGGGGCTCTTCCTGGTTTCCGACATCTGAAGTGGCATGCTTTGTAGAATGTTTCAATGACAGTGAAGCCTATTGGCAATTTTGGTCTTGTCTTAGTCTTTAATACTTCATTTCCAATTGCGCACATCTAAGGTCTTCTCTTAATCCATTTGATTGTTTATATCACCATTCTCCATCTCTTTTGCTGACTCAGCTAGATGTTTGTCTAGTTCAATTTCAATCTTTGGCTGAATTCAAGGCATTATAAAATGTCTTACTGGTAAAGAAGATAAACAACTGCTGCCATAATTTAAGTATGCCTTTCTTTCCTCAATCCTTTTGATCTGTGATAATTGTTGCTATGTGTTGTTTAGCTGTTAGATGTGTTATTCTCGAACAGCTAGTAGGAATATGTTCAACACAATACAACTTGGCAGTAGTTGAGACTGTGAGAGGGTCACCATTGTAAAAAACAAATATAGGTCTGATGCCCTAAATCTGGCAGCATCTATCAGGTATATTTTTGACTTTTCCCAGATTTTGGACATGGGAACTGTAATCAGACTAGACATTAGACCAGCAACAGTGCATTCTTGCTGGGTATCCCTAATCAGCTGGTTAAAGACTATATTAATTTCAGCACTGTGTCATTCATGTAGATGTTAAATGACAGGGATGGTCTGAAAATGGGAGTCATTGACCAGGAAGGAGTAGAAGGTAACACCCAAAACTAGAGAATGGTGGCTGATGACATCCTGTATTTTAAGTACATTCATTCACTGACTTTTCATTCAGGCAAGCTTTTTTTTGTTTCTTCTCATAATGCAGGGAATGATCCTTGTAAAGATCATTGTTTAAACTGTAGCTTAATTAAATCTAGCTTTCTCAGAGACAGCTCTCAGAGTGAACAGAACCTCTGATATTCCTACTTATATCTGTCAGCTGGGACTCCCTGATTTGAGAAGGTTAACAGCCCCAATCAGGGAACTCACATTCTGTAAGGTCTACTTGGCTGACCTTATAACGATCACTACAACCTTCTTCTTTTCAACTCTGTTAAAATAATTGTGCATCTGAAATAGAAACTTGACATTTTATCCAAATAGATAGCTACTGACTCACTGAGCAAAACTTTCTTTTGTTTTGAGACTAAGCTTGAGAAGGTAGTAAAAGCAGGATGGGCCTCTGCTCGGGGGAAGGGCAGGTCTTTCTATATAATTACATTTCTTCTCAGCTTATTACAAATCCCTGTACTGGTGCAACACCAAATTTTATGGATGGATAGGCAAGAAATTCTGATGCCCACCACGACCCTCTGGTACTCAATAACCAGACACCATGCTGAAAAGGGCCCCAGATAGTACATTACTGTCTGCAACCCCGAAACATAATTTATCCTCTACTCAGCATCTTCACCCCCTCCTGTAGATGTCAGAAACAAGAAAAAAGCATCACCATCCTTTAGTGATGCCTCCTTTGAGGTTCTCTTGAGAACTACCCATGACAGATGGGAAGTTCTTTTCCCTATGGATGGAAATTGAAAGCCATCCTGACTGACAAAGGCAGCGAGATAGATGTGGCAGTGGAGATCAGCATGTGTGGGTGACCAATGAGACCCTGACCCCAGTGCTCATAGGCAATGAATAATTCCCTGCACTCTACCTGGTTACATACTCAATGCTTCAAGCTCCTATGAGTAAGAGATGGAATGCAAGGGTGCTCGTGCAGATGACTGTCAAACAGTCACCAGATAGTTCATTGCAATCAATGTCTATCAGGTCATTATACCTACTGATGGCATCACAGTGGTCTTGCTTCTCACACTCAGCATTCACACTTAAAAACAAAACATAAAAGGAGCTACAGCACCTAACAGCTCACACACTGAGGTTAACGTCTTTTCATCATTGGGGGAATGTAAACACTGAATAGCTTTTCATCAAATGTACGTATAGAACAAAGATACAACCATGATCGATAGCCTTTAGAAGTGAACCTCCTTCTGAGTTCAACTCCACTTGCAAAGCGATCATGTTTGCAAACAACATTAGGTTGTTTAAGATAAGGGCCCATGGTGTTGCATGTAATAAATTAGCATGAATAGGGAATTGGTCATCTAATAGAAGCCAGAGAGCTGGGGTAAAGGAGGCATTTTCTGGATGGCAACCTGTAACTCACAGTGTGGCACAGAGATCTGCACTAGGCCACAGTTATTTGGAGTCTTGATCATTGACCTGGATGAAGAAAGTGAAGGCACTATAAACACGTTTGTGGCTGACACAAAAATAGGTGGAAAGGCAAGTGCTGAGGATGACTCAGGATCTGCAGAGAGTGAGAGATAAGTTAAGTGTGTGGGTGAGATTATGCACATTGGCAGGAAGAATAAAGTTACTGAATGTATTAAGTAGAGAAGGTCCACAGAAAGCTACAAAATAGAGGTGTTAGGGAGTCTTCATCCATGGATCACAAAAAGGGAATATTGGCCTTTATTTCAAAAGGAATGGAATATAAAAGTAAAGAAGTTTTGCTAAAATTGTTTAAATCAGATCAGAGTAGGAATACTGTGAAGAGCTTTGGGCCCCTTATCTATGGAATGGTATACCAATGTTAGAGGCAGTCCAGAGACGGTTCACTGGACTGATTCCAGGTGACCTTCTTATGAGCAGAGGTAAGGCCTGTACTCAATGGCATTTAGAAGCATGAGAGGCAACCTTACATCTTATGAGACTTGACAGGGTGTAAACAGAGTTTGTTTCCCTTGAGAGGAAGTCTAGGACCAGACTAGAGTGTAATCTCAGAATAAGAGGTCACATATTTAAGACAGCTATGAGGAGGAATTTCATCTCTCAGAAGGCAGTGAATCTGTGGAAATGTTTCCCACAGAGTGCAGCCAAGGTTGGGTTGTTAAGTATATTCAAGGCTGAGATGGACAGATTTTTAATCAGTAAGACAATCAAGGGTATGGGGCAAAGGCAGGAAAGTGGAGTTGAGGATGATCAGATTACTCACAATCTCATTAAATGGTGTAGCAGATTCACTGGGCTGAATGGACTACTTCTGCTCCACTGACTTATGGGCTTATCAGCCAGCGTAGCCTACCTCAATTGGACAGTTTGATGGTCTGGTTATATTTCACCCTAAACACTAAGTGTTTATAATAGCAAATATCCAGGCTGCATATGACTAAGACTATTCATGAACTGACAACATGGAGAAATAGTCTCCCAACTTTGTAAGCATTTGTGCAAAGAAGCAGCTTTAATACAAAAGAGCAAAGTAATTGAAGGAGTTTGTACCCACCAGAGTTTGGAGGATCAATAAATCCTGCCTGGTACCTATCTTACATATATAGTTAGGTTTGTGAATTCTTCAGTTTCCCATTTTTGACTAATCATAAAATCCTATAGTGCAGACGGAGGCCCATTGAATCTGCACTGACCCTCCCGACAGTATCCCATCCCAGATCAGACCCAGCTCCCCTACCATATCCCTGCAATCACCATGGCTAAACAATTAGTCTGCACATCCCCAGACACAATAGACAATTCAGCACAGTTAATCCGTCTAACCTGTAGACCTTTGAACGTAGGAGGAATCTGAAGCACCCGGTGGAAACCCATGCAGACATGCAGAGAACGTGCAAACTACCCAGCCAGTCACCCAAGATTGGAATTGAACCCAGGTCCCTAGCACTGTGAGACAACAGTGCTAACCACTGAGCCACTGTGCCATGAGTATTTAGCCTGCAACTGGAGAGGTTTGCTAAAGTCAACCCATCTAAAAGGTTCTGAGATATTAATGGTAAATCTTTAACCTCCCATTGGTAAACCTATTTGATGTTTCCCACTCAATTAGGTTCTCCTGCCTACACTTCTAAAATCTCCAAGTGGGCCTAGACAATTCCAACCACTATGTCATTGTAGCATTTTCTGTTCCTGTTTCACAGAGTACATCAGATGCGGCCTCAGAATGCTCTGTGAACTGTGAATTTGTACAGTTTATTTAACTCTTTTCTCAGTGTTTCAGTTTGAGAACAGCAGCAGGGTTTTATACTTAAACATGGTAAAGGTTGATTTATTACGTTGCTATGGATACAGGAGAGAGGCAGATTGAACTCTTTGATTATTCTCATCATTTTGTGAGCAAATGTGTTTTAAATTTTTTTTCTGTTTTAAAACAGGCTGTCATGTTTTTCCCGCAAGTTCAAAGGAGGAGACAGGAAGCATTAAACTACTGGCAGTTAACTTAATGTTAGAAGCTATTATTAAAGGTATCTCAGTGGGTACTTATCAAGGTCAGGCAGAGTTAAAATTGATTTGTCAAAGTGAAACCATGCTTAACAAATTCATTGATGTAACATATGCTGTGGATCAAGGGGAACTAGTAGACACACTGTACTTAGATTTCTAGAAGGCATTTTATAAAGTGCCATATCAAAGTTTATTGTGGAGAATAAAAGCTCATGGTCTTGAAAATAACATTAACTGGCATGGGTAGAACAATAGCTAGCTAACAGGAAAGAGAGAATAGGTTTAAATTGGCCATTTTCAGACTGGCAAGATGTAATGTGTGGTGTGTCATAGGGATCAGTACTGGGGCCACAACTTTACCATTTATATAAGTTACTTGGAGGAAGGAATCAAGAGTACAGTTGCCTCATTTGCTGATGGTACCAAGACAGGAAGGAACATACATCTTCAAGAAGGCATAAGGGATTTAGATTAAAACAAATGGACTATAATGTGAGAAAATGTAGAATTATCCATTTTGGCTGGATGAATAAAACAATGATCAAAATGGTCAGATATTCAGCACTGTGAGTTGCAGAGAGATCTGGATATCCTAGGGTTGAATCACAAATAGGTTAGTGTGCAGGTACAATAATGCAGGAAAGTTAATATAATGCTATTGTTTATTGTGAAGGGAATTGAATGCATAGAAAGATTATACTTCAGTTATACAGGCATTGTTGACACCATAGCTGGAGTCCTGTGTACAGTATTGGTCTCTGAAAGTGATGAATCAGTTTTAATGAGTTAAAGATTAATCTTTTTAAATCAATAATAGTAAAAGTAAATGGGAACCACAGTGTACAGAGGTTGGCTCAAGGACAGAACCGTACAAATGGGCAAGGCCAAGAAAGCAGGAAGGGTTAAATAGGAAGTAGGAACGATATAAACAGCAAATATCAAGGAGTTATACTGTGGGAAAAGAATAAACTACATTGAGATACTTTGCCAATGGGAATTGGCTTAAAACGTAAACAAAAAATAAAGCTTTTAAAACAACTCATTACCTGTTTCACATTTTATGGACCACACAACATGATGGCTCAAAGTTGCTAAAGTAAAACATGCTACAGCTAAAATATGTTCTTTTGCCATTATTCATTCATGAGATGAGGGTGTCGTTGGCTAGGCAGCATACCTAATTTGTCCAGAGGGCAGTTAAGAGTCAACCGCATTGCTGTGGGTTTGGAGTCACCTGTAGGCCAGACCAGGTAATGATGGCAGTTTCCTTCCCTAAAGGACATTAGTGAACCAGACAGATATTTCTGACAATTGATTCATGGTCATCATTATACTCTTTCAGATATTTATTGAATTGAAATTCCACCATCTGTCATGGCAGGATTTGAACTCGGGTCCCCAGAATGTTGTCTGGATATCAGGATTAACACTCCAGCAGTAATACCACTAGCCATCTTCCGCCCTAAAACACAGAGACCAAAATTTAAAATAGGGATGGATAAAAGGTACACATCAAGATTAACTTAAGAAACTCTGTTTCTGTTGCAGGCTTGGTCTGTTTGTCAATTGCTTTTCGTGAGGTTAAAGGATTGAAAACTTGATGTCAGAGTTCAACCACTGTAATAGCTTCTGTAGTCAAATAGTTGGAGTTTGCTCATTGAGATGGATTCCATTGGTAGTAATGGAGAAAAATATTCTTCTTTCTCACGAGTTCAGTGGCTATGGCACTTGTAGGTTCCCTGGGCTGTTCAAGCAGAACAACAGTTGATTTCTGAAACTATTCTTCTTGTGTTTCCTTTGGATGAAAACTCTTTACAGTGTCTCTCAGAGTCCTTTCTGCTGAGTTGCACTCAAAGTTGTGTTTTATAATCCGCCTTATTTTAATTAAGTTTGCTTCTATGGTAAGCACGGTGGCTCAGTGGTTCGCACAGCATCAGGAACCTGGGTTTGATTCCAACCATGGGTGACTGACTGTGTGGAGTTTGCACATTCTCCTCTTGTCTGCGTGGGTTTCCTCCAGGTGTTCCGGTTTCCTCCCACAATCCAAGAATGTGCAGGTTACGTGAATTGGCCACGCTAAATTGCCCATGGTGTTCAGGGATGTGTAGGTTATCTGCATTGGTCAGAAGCTGGTGGTGGTGGGGGGGTGCTGGGGAGGTGGGGGGTGGGGTGGGGAGTGCTGCTCTTAGGAGGGTTGGTGTGGACTTGTTGGGCCAAAGGGCCTGTTTCCACACTGTAGGGATTCTAGTAACTTTGGTGAATATTTGTTCCACCAGGCAAAGAAATTAATTAAAATGGAATTCCCTGTAATATCCTTCCAGCCTCCTGTTCTCTCAGAAGTTTTAAATGCTGCCATCACTAGATGGATCCATTGTGCTGTCCAAGGATTAACTAAATTCAAAATTTTTTCCTTTGGATTGATGTAGATTAGCCTATCTGCTTTTCGCAGCAATGAATCAACAAGAGCTTTTTTGTGACTTCTGGAAGCATCTTGTAGACAGATTATCCTTTTTAAAATATATAGTATTATAATTATATGGTCATGATAGTAGTCTGAACTCTAGGGCTTTGTTTTTCAATGTTTTCTAACTACCTCTGCCTTATAAATGGTCTAATTTATGACAAATTATTTATGTTTATTATACAGTTTCTGTTGGTGATCCTGGTACTCTTTGTTCTTAATAACATTCCGTCTGTTTTTTGTTCAGCTTTTAAGTTGGCTTTACATTTTTATGGTGTTGCTGCCATTTTTGTTGGCTTCAGTGTGGTTGTGTCATGTGAACATTTTGTTGCACAAAATGAGGACTCACAGCCTATGGGATAACACACCGGCATGGATAGGAGATTGGTTAGCTCAGAGGAAACTGAGAATAGGCATAATTAGGTCATTTTCCTATTGGAAAGATGTAATGAATGGTGTATTGCACTAATGACTTGAATGAAGGAATCAAAAGCATTATTGCAAAATGCAAATTGATACAGATGAAGCGAGTGGACAGAAGTTTGGTAAATGGAGTGTATTGTGAGAAAATATGAACTTGTTCACTTTGACAGGAAGCACTGAAAAGCAGCATATTATTTAAATAGAGAGGGCTTCGAGAACTTTGAAGCATGGAGGGATCTCGGTGTTCTGGTACATGAATCATAAAATGCTAGTATGCAGGCACAGCAAATAAATTGGAAAAGAAGTAGAATGTTGATGGTTTTTGTGAGGAAAATGGAATATAAGAGTGGGGATGTTTCCCTATAACCCTACAGGGTATTGGTGGGACAATATCTGGACCACTTTGTATAGTTTTGATTGGCATATGTAGGAAAGGAGACAACTGCATTAGAAGCAGTTCAGAGAATGCTTACCTGACTAATTTCTGGATGAGATGATTCTTCTAAGTGGAAAGGTTGAATCGATTAGGTCTGCATCCATCAGGATCGAGAAGATTGACAGGCTATCGTTTTGAAACCTATAGAATCCTGAGGCATCTTGATACTTGATGGGATGTTTCACCTTGTAGGAGAGACAAGAACTAGAAGACTCAGGTTAAAAATAAAGAAGTTTCCCATTTAAGATGAAGATGAGATTCTTTCATTCTCTCAGAGGGTTGTTAGCCTGTGGAACTCTTTTCATAGAAAATAATAGAGGCAGGGTCACTCTATGTCTTTAAGGCAGAGGTAGATCGGCAGCAAGGGAGTCAAGCAGCATTGGGTGGGCAGGCAAGTGAAGTTGAGGCCATAATTAGTTCCCCCATGGCTTTAACAATCAGAGAAGAAGGCTTCAGGAATCAACTAGCCTATTCCGGCATGAAAAACATTAAGACTTAACAAATCCAGCCATTCTTCATAGGATTTTTGTTGGTTTTGGTTTAAATTTTCTAAGTTGTATTTTGTACACAATTACTACGTTTTGGTTTCTTGAATGTTCAGCTTAGACCTTTCAATGAGCATTGTGGGCTCAGTCATCATCTTGTATGAGGTTATCACTGAATTTTCGGCTTTGGCTTATTAACAGTCAGCAATAACTCTTCATTAGACAACAAACATTTTTGTACAGATGTTGAGATGACAAATCATATTGTGTTTTAATTATTTTCGGCTCTCTTGAGAGCTAAATTTCTAATGAGTTATGGTTTTACGAATTGTTTATGCTTTGTTTTGACTACTTCAGGTTGGGTGATTAATTACTGTCAGCCGAAGAAGAGGGTGTTTTTCACTTTCTGGGTCTCCTAACAACAGTTCCCTGAATCCCCTTTGACTCATCTTCCTTTCAGCCAACCCTACTGCTTCTGGAAGGACTTCCAATATTAAAATAAGGTCTGGCTAGGCTTCATCATCTTCCAAACTTCTGAGTACAGTGTCCATTTTGGCCCTCCCCTTACTTGCCTTGCCCTGAGGTAAAATCAACTACATAAAATGTATAGTATTGATGAAGAAAAGAAGCATGGAATAAAGGAAGGCAATCAGTTCACCAAATTTAACATCTCTCATTATCATGGCTTTCATAATGGCTCAATGTGTTTTATTCTTACAAACAATGGCTGTGTAAATGAGAATATTCCTGCAACGGTCAAGCACGAGTCAGTCCCTTTTTGTTATTCCATGTGCAGAGCTAGGCAAAAAACAAGTTTGAGAGTGCGTTGTTTATCCAGAAGCAGTATTCCTATTCCAATTAAGTGAAAAGTAACAAGGAATTGAAGTGCAGAACATGAATTTGTTAATCATACTGTGCAATATTAATTAAATAGGTTTGGTTCTTACTGCAGAAATAAAACAAATGGAATTAAGAGTGGATAGACATTTTTAAAATTCTCCACCAAAATCCTATTTTAGCAATGCCCTACTACAGTGTTCCAGTGAAGCTCAAGGCAAGTTTAAGCAACAACCCCTTATTTTTAAATTCTAGCCAAACACAACAGGTTTAAGAAAAAAATCTGCTACAAGTTACTTGGCTTTACAGCTACAAGCTTTAACTGGGTTGCAGAGAGAAATTACCAAACACATAAAGACTCTCGAAATATAAGGAGCTTTCAAATAGATACTGGAGGTTTGAGAATTCTAGCTCTGGAGTAAGAACTTCAAAGAGTCTGAACATAATTGACTGCTTTGTGGAACCCCTGATTCCTTAAAATTAACATACCACCATTTTGACCTATTGAACAAATCAGGCTAAAACAAAACCATTGTGCAGAACTTCAAGAAGAAGGCCCCTCAGAGTGGTATTTTGAACTGCAGAGATAAAGAGAGGTCTCTTTTCGAACAGCTAAGTAAACACCTCTTCAGGCAGAGAATGAGACATCTCAATAAAGACAGTGGTTTGCTGTAAAGTAACTGGGTGACTAAAAATGCTACTCCTGCAGAACTAGAAGACAGGATTCTATTCTCTCTCCTAAGATCAGCTCTTCTCAAGAACCTACCTGTACTTTCATTTCAACAGCAGAATCCATCACAGGGCTTTGATCTGACTTTACATGTGAAATCCTTCACTTCAGCAACAAAGAAGTCAATAACTGGGCCCAGCAATATACCACAGACTTTATTCTTGAGTTGTTCATTGCCTTATTTATTTATTTTAATCTTTGTCTACAATTTCTTGTTAATAATTTCAGCTTTTTATCTCTAAAAATTTTCACTTATAACTTGTAATAAACAGTCCTTCACAGTGAAAGCTTGACCGTTGCACTGCTTTCACTTTAATTATTACAATTTAAAAAAGCTATATATGCTTTATCAATCTCCAGTTCACTGACCACATAAGGACGCACTCATTAGTTGCAACAACGACTTTATTTGCCAGTTGCAAGCCTATCACTGAACTTCCCTGTCTTTCTTTAAGCCCCCTGTCTCCTACAGGGAAAGATTTCTTAGATTTCTCCTTCTCTTCAATTCTGTTATGTAAGTTCAGTGACCTGAAGTGTTATCTGTTTCTCTTGTCAGAGCTCCCTGATCTGAGGTTTTGTAGCATTTTTATGTTCTTATTGAGCAAAAGGTATCTCTTGTCTTCTAGTTCCTTTAAATTAAAATTTTCATACCCTCATAGTCAAGAGAGTGTGCAACTTAAAAATGATACTGTATTATAGAGAGATCTGGATGTCAGCTTCAACACTCCATTGTATTGAGCTCAATGGCATTGGTTCATCTTCGGAGACATTGGACAGTGCTCAGGGCATGTGTCATATCTGTATTGTTCATCGTCTGTTATTTCTGCAGAGGTCATCTGTGACTGACAACCCCTTCTATTGCTGGCACAGATGAATTGCATTGGCATGACTTTGACTGATGTTTCTGTCCTTCTCCACCTGCCTTCTTATTATTTATTTTCCTGGCTGCTTGTGTCCAGTGATTCTGGTCAGCAGTGACTTCCTATCTATCCAATCTGATCCTGGTCAATTTGAAGTCTCGCTTACAGACATTATCTTATTGCAGATGTGGAACAGGAGTAGGCCATTCAGCTCTCTCTAGGCCCCAGCTCTGAAAAAGGGTCACTGGATCTAAAACGTGAATGCTGCTTTCTCTCCACAGATGCTCCAGCAACTTTTGTTTTTCTTACAGTCCCTCAAGCATGTTGTCCCCTTCAATGTGATCATGGCTGATCTGTGGCCTAACTCTTTTTAATGGTCATATGTCTTTCAGGCTTGGTTGTCATCCATTTGGCTCATGTGGCCCAGCCAATAGCGTTACTGCTGATTTAAGAGGGTAGTTACTTTGGGCATTCCTTCTTTCTGGTATACTTTAAATCTCAGCACTCTGTGCTGCCAGCACATACCTAAGGTTCATGTGAGGCAGTAGAGGTAGAAACTTTTCAATGCTTTTCTTGGCTTTCATAAGTTATCTATGCTTTGCTACAATAAAGGGTGATACTAGGAACACAATCCTGGTAAAGGCAGAGCATTGCATTTTCAGTTGGCTTGCTGCTGGTTCACACTCCAGTTCTGAACTTTGTCATGACTGCTATTGCCATCCTCCAGAGTGACGTTATCCCTGTTGAAGCAAGGTGGAGTCTCTGCATCCTTGCCTATAACTTTGGTCTTCCTTACTCAGATTGTCAGTTCAAACCTTTTGCAGGCCCCAGAGACCTCACCTGCATGTTTTAGGAAGTTAACTTAACCATGGGATGTCAGCATAGCGTCATTAGCAAACAGCAACTCACAGACAAGGAAATTATGCTCTTGGGTCTTGGCACATAGTTTTGTCAAGTTAAACAGAAACCCTCATTTTAATCACTGAAAATGTGCAACAACAGGTTGGAGAAAATATACCAAAGGGTGTCGGGGCCTGGATACAGCTTGTTTTTCCCTGCTCCTGAACATAATCCATCTGTGTTATAATTGACAAAACTCTGCATGTTCTTCTGGAAAGAAGTGATGCTGGGATTCCAGATGGGCAGCCTATTTTCTCTGGAAATTTAAAGAGTCTATTTCTGCTGACAAAGTTGAAGGACTAGTTGAGATCTATGAAAGCAGCTATGGTCTGTGCTCTTCTCTAATCTTGAAGTAAGAAAGTCATGTCAACTGTTGATGTGCTAACTCTGAAATTGCAGTGATGTTCAGGGTAGATGCTTGATGCTAAGGTATGTAATCTGGTCAGAGCAATGCCAGTAACAACATTCCCCAAAATACTTAACAGGTATTACTTTCATAATTGTTACTGTCACTGTGATTCCTTTTGTTTTTATATAAAGTTATCATTTCCTCATGAAGAACTCGGGTCAGATCAAATTAAGTTGTTATAACAGAATAGTGCTTTTTTATTGGAATATATTTTGTAATTGTTGAATCAAAAATATATTTGAGAAATAAGTTCAGGTGAAAAAAAAACTAGATTACTGGAGTTAACTTCCAGTTTTTGGATGTCATCCCATTTAATCTTTGAACACCATAGACACTCTTTAATATATAAGAAAATGCAGAATAAGTTTGGAAAATGTTTCCTGAATGCTGTGAAATTTCACAGCAGCCAGTCAAAGGAATTGAAAAGCAACACTGAATAACAATGTTTTATTAAAATTGAATGAGGTGCAACAGTTTTTTTCCCAAGCCATCAGGCTCCTTAACACAGTATGATTGGACTCTTTCCCATTTGAAATTCTTTTGCACGACTTCGAATTGCTGCTAGAAAAACAATGTCTGTTATTTATCATTCTTCTATTACACTGTCTCTTGCATGTTTTGCACTTCTTATGCACTTTATGCCATGTACGATTGTGTAGTTTGTGCTGTCCATGTAGCACCCTCGCTCCTGGGGGAGCGCTGTCTCAATTTTACTGTATTAGTTGTAAACGGTAGAAAACACAAACAAAAGGTCACTCTGCTCTACAATACTCTAAATTCCATTGCTGTGCAAAAAATCCACAATCTTCTACCGATTCAATTTGATCACGAGAAAATCACAACCCTTGTGGGCTATAATAATGGAAAGCTGGCATGGAATTGACCATTCAAACCTGTGAGCCACTGGTGTTAACTGTTGCATGAGACTCATTAAAGCATTGGTTTAATGTTCATAAACAACGATCTGCACATCTGTCATGATATAAATTTTATATTCTTAAACCAAGAAGTCAAATTAAACAGGATTATCTTCTAATATCTCCTTAAATGAGCACGGGAACAAAAATCATATAATCAAAAAAAAACTAAAGTAGAATGCCATTCAACGATGATGCACTCCAGCACCTAAAAGCCCATTGCGCACAAAAGGCTTAAAATATGTGTGCTCCTTCTCCAGGGATACTAAGACAGGATGTAGCCATGGAAGTAAGGCAGGATACCTGCTCCAATGAAATCCCTCCTATTTGCTATTCATTAGTGTTTTAGTGTTTGTCTGCAGATCATGATGAAGTTATATCTCTCGCCTCTCTTTGAATGTATGTATGTACATATTCTCATGTGCTTGGCAGGATGAATGAAAGTTACTTGTTAAAAATCCTTAGTGTAGATTGCTTTATCAGAAATGGTGCAGTATGTTCTAAAAAGGGAAATGGCCCAACAGGAGGTCATTGTACACATTGAAACCAACAACATAGGAAGGGAAAAGGATGATCTTCTGCAGGCAGAATCCAGAAAGTTAGACAGGAATTTAAAAAGGAGGTCCTCGAGGGTAGTAATATTTGGATTACTCCCAGTGATATGAGCTAGTGAGGGTAGGAACAGGAGGACAGAGCAGATGAATGCGTGGCTGAGGAGCTGGTGCAGAGGAAAAGGGTTCACATTTTTGGATCACTCAAATCTCTTCTGCGATAAAAGTGACCTGTAAAAGAAGGATGGATTTCACCTGAACTGGAAGGAGACTAATATACTGACAGGAAGATTTGCAAGAGCTGCTCTGGAGGATTTAAACAAGTAAGGTGGCAGGGTGAGACCCAGGGATATAATGAGGAAAGAGATAAATCTGAGGCAGGTACAGTTGAGAAAAGAAGCAAGTCAAACAGTCAGGGCAGGCAGCAACAAAGCAGAGAATAAGGTAGGACTGGTAAATTAAACTGCATTTACTTCAATGCAAGTGGCCTTACAGGGAAGCAGTTGAGCTCACGGCATGGGTGGGAACATGGGATCTGGGATATACTAGCAATTACAGAAACGTGGCTTAGGGATGGACAGGACTGGCAGCTTAATGTTCCAGGATACAAATGCTATAGGAAGGATAGAAAGGGAGGCAAGAGAGGAGGGGGAGTGGTGTTTTTAATAAAGGATAGTTTTACAGCTGTACTGAGGGAGGATATTCCTGCAAATACATCCAGGGACGTTATTTGAGTGGAACTGAGAAATAAGAAAGGGATGTTCACTTTATTGGGATTGTATTACAGACCCCTAATAGTCAGAGGGAAATTAAGAAACAAATTTGTAAGGAGAGTCCTTGGTGAGGAAAGGAGCTCGGCACACACAGCTTGGGGCTGCACGAGGAAGCAGGCCCTGCCAGAAAGAAACTAGGAGAAAGAATTGTTTCACAAGTAAAGCAGGAGTAAGAATGACTAAAAAGGCAAGCTATCCTGGTGAAAACAAGTGGCTTAGAGGAACTGGAAACTGAGGCATAGCTGGTGGAGCCAGCTCTTTCCAAGTTAAGATGTTTGAATTCAACCTCAGAGCTCAGACCTCACTATAAAAATGTGAAAAGTTGAAAATGTAAATATACATAAATAGATTTGTTCCTTTGTTATTTATATCTTTCTTCCTTCCTTTAGCAAAACGAGTCAGTTCAGATTTCTTCAAAATGTGTAGTCTTAGAAGGATGGAAAAATGTGTGTAAAGGAGAGGATAAAAAGCATACATTAAACCTTCGTCTTCATCTTAGACATGCCTTTGAGATTAAGGATGACTTGCTTCTACTGCAATTTGCTGAGGGAGTCAGTTGGAAGAATACCTTAGTTTTTAGGGTGTTTAATACAAGGTTCATTTTCTAATGTGCTTTAGACAAGGAGTCAGCAATGACTTGAAACTCAATTTCCTCATGAGTGAGTGCACACATGAGCACCACCCTTATATTGAAATGGTGGACTGATGGACAGTGGTTATGGTTTTGGACTGAAGGTCATCTAGATTGAACAGTTTCCAAGCTGTTTTGCAGATTATCTCCATGCCTGTGGATAATTTGCTGTCCATGAGTTCACACTATTGCAGTGGGACAAATAGAAAAGGGAGGTGGTGCAGTAGCACAGTCTTGTTTAACTCCAGTCTTCACAAAATAGAAACTAATGTTAGATAATACACTGATATTGCAACACAATCGTGGTGCCACTGATTTGAACAGTGTGTGACCTGAATTACAAAATCAAGAAAGGTGAAGTAATTATGGCAAACAGGAAGTACATGCTATTCATCTATTATCAATAAATGGATGGTAACTTTACCTTTTCACCCAAACCAATTCCTGTCATGCCTGTAAGTGCTTGTGGTCCCGGAGGTCCAATATCACCCTGAGAAAACAGCATGTAAATCTCTCACAGTTTTACCTCAAACTTCCTAGACGATTCAAAAACTAAAGGAGTTTCAAATATTTTCACGTTAGGTTGAATTTTGTCACCTGAATATAGCCAGACACAAACCATTAGCAATCTATGTCTACACGGTGAGTGTTCATTTTCTTCATCCATCGTTGTGGTAGTTTGGATTTTTCATTGAAAATTTGGTGATAAATTTTTGCTTTATGTTTGAAGTCTTCATTTTTTGATCAGTTAATTATGCGGCATAATTTGTAATCTTTCCAGCTTCTCTCACTTAATAGTGATGTTGCTCGATCTGACAGGTCAATTACAGTATGCTTTTACCTCACACACTGGGCAATCATGATTACATTGCCCACAACACACCATCCTTTGAAATCATTCTTTGAAAATGAGGTCATAAAGTTAATTTCATGCACTATGTTTTGTATATGCATAATGCAGTGAAATCCAATTCTAGCATTTGATGAGAATGTAACCTCTAGGGTTCTATCAGTTCCAAGGCTGATACAAAATGTGAGCAACATTCAGCGCTGCCCAACAGTAGATTAGGGACTTATTGCAAGATTCTCAACAGGCTACTCAGGATCACTGGGGGGAGAGTGTCACAGAAGACACTCTCTTGATTACAGACAGTGAAATGAAGATGTGAGAAATATAGACCCCAAGTTACAAAATGCTGCGTTAGGTCTATTGCTGAGAGGGCAATTGGACTACACAGATTCTGTGCCGAAGAGAGGAGTCAAGACCATTGGACAGCTCTTATGCTGGTAGAACTCAGAAGTAGTTCTGAGAATCAGAAGGTAGTTAAGTCAGGGCTCAGAGGAAGTCCTGTGAGGGAAACTGAAAAGGTCACTAGCTAGGCCTTGGAGGGAGCTAAAAGGAGCTTAGAAATAGCCTGTGAGCATTGGCACTTTGGTGCAGTTTGTGGCCGGCACGGTGGCGCAGTGGTTAGCACTGCTGCCTCACAGCGCCTGAGAGCCGGGTTCAATTCCCGACTCAGGCGACTGACTGTGTGGAGTTTGCACGTTCTCCCCGTGTCTGCGTGGGTTTCCTCCGGGTGCTCCGGTTTCCTCCCACAGTCCAAAGATGTGCGGGTCAGGTGAATTGGCCATGCTAAATTGCCCGTAGTGTTAGGTAAGGGGTAAATGTAGGGGTGTGGGTGGGTTACGCTTCGGTGGGTCGGTGTGGACTTGTTGGGCCGAAGGGCCTGTTTCTAATCTAATCTAAAAAGAATATGATTGATGAGATTACAAGCATTATTTGCTTGGTGCATTTGAACAAGACTGGAGATTGGAGGAAATCTCAGGGGCAGCACTGGCATGTGAAGCTACCTGTCACTGAAGAGAACAGTGTTTTTTTTATTTAGTTGAAGCCTACTGGCATCAATGGCTACGCTAGCATTTATTTCTGGATCAGTGGTGCTGGAAGAGCTCAGCAGTTCAGGCAGCATCCAAAGTGCAGTGAAATCGACGTTTCAGGCAAAAGCCCTTCATCAGGAATAAAGGCAGTGAGCCTGAAGCGTGGAGAGATAAATGAGAGGAGGGTGGGGGTGGGGAGAAAGTAGCATAGAGTACAATGGGTGAGTGGGGAAGGGGATGAAGGTGATAGGTCAGGGAGGAGAGGGTTGAGTGGATAGGTGGAAAAGGAGCTAGGGAGGTCGGACAAGTCCGGACAAGTCATGGGTAAGTGCTGAGCTGGAAGTTTGGAGCTAGGGTGAGGTGGGGAAAGGGGAAATGAGGAAACTGGTGAAGTCCACATTGATGCCCTGGGGTTGAAGTGTTCCGGGGTGGAAGATGAGGCATTCTTCCTCCAGGCATCAGGTGCTGAGGGAGCTGCGGTGAAGGAGGCCCAGGACCTCCATGTCCTCAGCAGAGTGGGAGGGGGAGTTGAAATGTTGGGCCATGGGGCGGTGTGGTTGATTGGTGCGGGTGTCCCGGAGATGTTCCCTAAAGCGCTCTGCTAGGAGGTGCCCAGTCTCCCCAATGTAGCAGAGACTGCATCGGGAGCAACGGATACAATAAATGATATTAGTGGATGTGCAGGTAAAACTTTGATGGATGTGGAAGGCTCCTTTAGAGCCTTGGATACAGGTGAGGGAGGAGGTGTGGGCACAGGTTTTACAGTTCCTGCGGCGGCAGGGGAAAGTGCCAGGTTGGGAGGGTGGATTGTAGGGGGGCGTGGACCTGACCAGGTAGTCACGGAGGGAGCGGTCTATGCGGAAGGCGGAAAGGGGTGGGGAGGGAAATATATCCCTGGTGGTGGGGTCTTTTTGGAAGTGGCGGAAATGTCGATGGATGATTTAGTTTCTGCGAAGATTTGTAGGGTGGAAGGTGAGCACCAGGGACGTTCTGTCCTTGTTACGGTTGGAGGGGTGGTCTGTAGGCGGAGGTGCGGGATGTGGATGAGATGCATTGGAGGGCATCTTTAACCACGTGGGAAGGGAAATTGCGGTTTCTAAAGAAGGAAGCCACCTGGTGTGTTCTGTGGTGGAACTGGTCCTCCTGGGAGCAGATACGGCGGAGGTGGAGGAATTGGGAATACGGGATGGCATTTTTGCAAGAGGTAGGGTGGGAAGAGGTGTAATCCAGGTAACTGTGGGAATCGTTGGTTTGTAAAAAATGTCAGTGTCAAGTCCGTCGTCATTAATGGAGATGGAGAGGTCTAGGAAGGGGAGGGAGGTGTCAGAGAATTTAAGGTCAGGGTGGAATGTGTTGGTGAAGTTGATGAATTGTTCAACTTCCTCGCGGGAGCATGAGATGGGCCAATGCAGTCATCAATGTAGCGGAGGAAGAGGTGGGGAGTGGTGCCAGTGTAATTACGGAAGGTCACCTGTTCTACATAGCCAACAAAGAGACAGGCATAGCTGGGGCCCATACGTGTGCCCATGGCTACCCCTTTGGTCTGGAGGAAGTGGGAGGATTCAAAGGAGAAATTGTTAAGGGTGAGGACCAATTCGGCCAAACGAATGAGAGTGTCGGTGGAAGGGTACTGTTGGGGACGTCTGGTGAGGAAAAAATGGAGGGCTTGGAGACCCTGGTCATGGCGGATGGAGGTGTAGAGGATTGGATATCCATGGTGAAGGTGAGGCGTTGGGGGCCGGGGAAATGGAAGTCTTGGAGGAGATGGAGGGTGTGGGTGGTGTCTCGAATGTATGTGGGGAGTTCCTGGACTAGGGGAGATAGGACAGTGTCGAGGTAGGTAGAGATGAGTTCAGTGGGGCAGGAGCATGCTGAGACAATGGGTCGGCCAGGTTGGTCAGGCTTGTGGTTCTTGGGAAGGAGGTAGAACCGGGCAGTGCGAGGTTCCCGAATTATGAGGTTGGAAGCTGTGGGTGGAAGATCTTCTGA
This sequence comes from Hemiscyllium ocellatum, assembly GCF_020745735.1. Taxonomy (NCBI): domain Eukaryota; kingdom Metazoa; phylum Chordata; class Chondrichthyes; order Orectolobiformes; family Hemiscylliidae; genus Hemiscyllium; species Hemiscyllium ocellatum. Next base: position 54,494,316 of record NC_083405.1, read on the forward strand.
GGTGATGAGGTTCTGTATGGTCTGGGAGATGATGGTTTGGTGATGGGGGGTGGGGTAATGGTCGAGGGGGCAGTAGGAAGAGGTGTCCTCAGGGCCCATCACTGGTATCCCATGAGAAAGGAGTGGTGAGCTGCCTTGTTATGTTGAGATTGCATAGTTTCGGAGTGCAGGTGAACATAATATTTTACTAGATATTTTACTAGAATGGGAGCATTCATTGAGCCAGTCCATGACAGAACAGCTCTTGAGAAGGAATTTCAAGGACAGATGAGCGAAAGTGAAGAATTGTAGTTCCTTGTGAAATTAAGTGAGATTTGATGACACATCCCATCATTAATATCTGGGAAGAATTTGCTGAGAAATCCATGGGATCAGTCTTGATTTGCAGTTTAATGTGCATTGTGAGATGTTAGTTCACATTAATTACCCACGTTTACCACATGTTACTTCTAGGTGGGAGAAATTAGTCACACTTGGAGCTTGATTATATTACAGTTTCAACTTTGTACAGTAAATTAATTGTTGCTTGTTTAAACTATTGGATCTTGTAGCATTATTCTCTTAGTATGATCCCTGAATTTCACACTTTGTCAACTTTAAAAATAAAAGCTATTGGTCTCAGGACAGATCATAACTTAAATTGAGTGGTCTAGCCCAGGATCATATTAATAGAAAACTGCTGACCAACGGACTCAAGGTGGCTAAAATTTTGCTCCTGGCTGCTGGCCAGTTGCTACTTTTTACCTGTTTTTGGCGGGAGACTGACTGACAACATGGTCATAAAGCCTGGAAATTCAAATATCCCAGAATCACAAACTCGGGAAGGAATGTGTTGAGCATTTATAGTCACCTGGAACTAATTGATACCGATGTGTACCAAGTATTAGAATGCTGCTGAAAAATGAGAAATAAGGTCAATTTTATCCCAAAATATTCAAATCAACAACTGTTGTCTAATAGTATTTAGGGAAGGTATTCTTGATTTTTTTTGTCCTTAGTCCAAAAGTATTTCCACCACTCCTGGTGTATTGTCTTGGGTGAGATTAAATCAGTAACATAAAACAAAAGATCTGTGGCCATTGGAGATCTGGAACAAACAAGAACAGAAATTGCTGGAGAAACTCAGGAGGTCTGCAGAGGGTAACACGAATGAAGATGACTCTTTTTTCTGAAGGTTCTCCATGGATGTTGCTGGCTTTCTTCAGCAATTTCTAAATCAGTGGTGGGTTTGATCCTATAATTATCCTGATCAGTATGACACTACACTGTATGTTAACCTAGAGACACCTTGAGAGTTCTTATCTGGCTTTTTGAAACAATGATAAGAAAGGCTTGATGGTTTTTTTCTACCTTGACACCTTTAATCCCAATTCCAGTCGGTCCACGCGAGCCTTTAGAACCTGTGTAGCCTGTGTGGCCCTATGAAAAAAAACAAGGTATTTACAAAACCATTAAGTAAAAGCAAATCATATATCATCAGTATTGATCAGTGATTGATTTCTATCTGACAATAGGGTTGCCAACCCTTCAACATTGTGCTGGTGTCTTTAAAAATTAAAGATTAATTGCCTGGACACTACTTCAAACGACAGAGGTAAAGCACCAAAACAGCATTAAAAACATGTCGCTTTTTCAAATAAGTTCTCTGGAAAATGTTAATTTATGAGTTATTTGAAATATTTGAGATGGAATTTTAAAGGTCTTTAATGAGAAAAGATATTAGGAGGTGAGACGTCATCTGATGAAAACTTCAGAAATCTGTTAATGAACATTAATTCTATCCAACTTTGTGGTAGATGTGATTTGAAACAAGTTATTTTGCTATCTCTCTTTCTTGCTGTCCTCAGCAAAATGAGTCACTTTGATTTTTCATAATTAAACAAGCAAAGAAATGTATATTTGACTACTGTACAAAGTTTAAAATCTTATTCTAAAGTCACAATTATCAGAACTGAGATTTGATTGTGATATCTCTCCACATTGCAACAAGAGATCTTCAGCAGATCTAAACTATTAACTAATAGCCTGAAATATTCCATTCATATTGTGTCCTGGATACAGTTCTCAATAACCTGATCTCAATGTCAATTTCTTTAGAATATGGAGTCCAAATTGACTTAAAATAAATTAACATATTGATGACAATTGTTGAAGAATTCCCAACTCCAGTAATTTACGAAAATATAAAAGATTCATTTGCAAGGTATTTTTCCATACTTTGATTCTTACTACTGTTTGTTTAACTGTAATGTTGTAAGTTGGGTGCAACAATGTTTAATAATAAAACTCTTAAAAAAAAGAAAAATACATTGTAATATCCCAGACAAACTCAGTACTGAATTGTTGTTAATGTTTCTGAAATCTTGGTAACTGGCCTCAAGTTCAACTAAAATTGTACAACCTGTCTGTGAAAGAGGAATTGGACATCAATAATAAACAACATACAAAACAGATTAAGGAAAATATAATGGAGAAAGCAAATAACTGCCAAAACCAGTTGGAAATTCTGGAGTGCATCCAGTAAAAAGAATCCTTCTTTTCCGCATGAACAGGGATTTATTATTTTAAACTTCTGTGTTTCCAATTAGGCTCATGTATGCTATTAATATATTTTGCAGCTTCTGGAATATTGTTTTATAAACACAATTCCCTTTCTACTCGACAAAACTCATTTTTGTCTCTAAGTACATGAGGCAAAAGAGGCCAGTGAGCTTTCTGTTATGCTTATGCCCTCCCAAGCCTTGTGTTTTTCACCTGTTTTAAATCCATCAGTCATCTCCTGTAGACAGAAAGTGTGGTCTGTAAAATTTAAAATCATATGTCATGAAGAATACTGAACACCAAAAGACCCACAACTACTTTATTTGCTTGTTGCAAGCAGGTGATTGTTTTTTCCTCTCAACTTTCCCCATTGATAATTCCCAGATGGAGAAATAACTGTTTGATCTTTTGAAGTGTGTTTCTGCATTAAATCGCTTGTGTTTGGAAATACATGGGCAAATGCATATTTGCTTGGTCTGAATTGTTATCTTGGTCTGAATTGTTATCTTGGTCTGAATTGTTATCTTGCATTCATAAAATCAGCACAGAAGGAGGATCATTTCCGGTTAATTGTTGTGCAAATTTAATATTCAATTTTTCTCAGCATCTGACGGTAATTCCCTATGTGACAATCAATGACAATCAACATTTGATTGGGTTCATTTTCAATTTCCTCAACTTCTTCTAAATGAAGTGAATTATCCTTGAGTACAGTTCCAAGAGCTCTGGCAACAAAATATTCATGCACAATGTGTGATGAAATAAATCATGAGTATTAGTGGTCTACTTGACAACAGGGGACATTACAAACTAAACTTAACTTTTGCCTGCCACAGATTACACTTTCCAATAATTGGACAATAATCAAGAGTAGGAAATTTGGCCAATACCGTCATCCTAAACCTGGAAGCACTGAAATCATATGTTCATTGTCCCAGTGAGATTGAAGAACTGATAGCTTGTAACTGGACTCTCTCTGCTCAGCACAGCTCCCTATCATACCCTTCAACATGTTTGGTCGCCAACAAAAAAGGAAGCTTTCAGTGATTTTTTTGAAATTAAATTTTTTTTTACCTTTGGACCAGGAGCACCTTGCCCTGGTTGTCCTTTTTCACCCTTTACACCATGGTCTCCCCTGGCACCCTATGATACAGGACAAGATATAAAAGAGATATGACACGTCCCTTGTTACCCACTGCAATAATATTGTAGGCATCCCTGTCCAGTCCTATCTTTTTCAGAAATGGCAAATGAAACTGATAATGTTGCTACAACTGTTGTATTTTCATCATAAGTCTTGTCAATCATGTCACAATTACTAACTTTAGCTATTGATAATATTTTAATAAGGTTTAGCATATCGATATCTCAGGTTCACATGAACCTGCAAACACCAGGGTTTAGAAGAATGAGAGGGGTTCTATTTGAAACATGTAACACTTGAACAGACTGAGGGAGACTGAGGGGTGACCTTATAGAGGTTTACAAAATTATGAGGGGCATGGATAGGATAAATAGACAAAAACATTTCCCTGGGGTTCGGGAGCCCAGAATTAGAGGGCATAGTTTAGGGTGAGAGGGGATAGATATAAAAGAGACCTAAGGGGCAAATCTTTCACACAGAGGGTGGTATGTGTATGGAATGAGCTGCCAGATGATGTGGTGGAGGCTGGTACAATTGCAATATTTGAAAGGCATTTGGATGGGTATATGAATAGGAAGAGTTTGGTGTGATATGGGCTGGGTGCTGGCAGGTGGGACTAGATTGGGTTGGGATATCTGGTTGGCATGGATGGGTTGGACCGAAGGGTCTGTTTCCATGCTGTACATCTCTCTGACTCTATGACTAAGTCACTGATTAGATTCAAGTGAAAGCTAGATAATCTTTTCGATTTTAAAGGCATCAAGGGGTACGGGGAGAAAGTGAAAATATTGCATTAAGACAGAGAATCAGCTATGACTGTGTTCAATGGCAATTCTAGGCTTGAATTGCGTACTCCTGCCCTTAGTTTCTATGTTTCTATTTATAAAGTTCTGAGCCTAAACCTATGAACTTTGGATAAGGCTTGGGATGTATCTGGTCATTTTAACCTGTTCATAACTAACATTTACTTTTCTAGTCAAAGAAATTCAAGTTATTATCACTCACTCTCATGAGTTATCCATAATTCCCAAACAGCATTGTTTGCATCTTCTACAGTCTCAATAGAATGGGAGAGTAAAATGGATAGCTCTCGAAATCAGGCAAAAGGATCAAGTTGCTGATCATACTAGAGAGAGTGAGAGCTTCTTTATGGCCAGTGAAAGTTAACCTGTGCTATTCAAGCCACATTGCACATTTTGTCTGCCTGGAGTAAAGGCGAGAGTTGGCCACAGAACAACTGAAGCAGAAACAGAAGTTGGTGGAAAAGCTCAGCAGGTCTGGCAGCATCTGTGAAGAGAAATCAGAGTTAATGTTTTGTGTCCAGTCACCCTTCCTCAGAACTGATGATGGCTAGGAAAATGTTGGTTTATATGCAGAAGATAAGATTGGGGGAGGGGTAAGGAGTAAAGAAGCATGGCTGGTACACCATCAGTTGCGAGGAAAATCAATTTCTTGATTTTTTCAAGCATGTACTTTTGACTGCATTGTAGATATCCTCACCTCTGGTTCTCTCTTCTAGGTGTAAAAAAGAGAGAAGATCTTCTTTAATTGTTATGTCTTTAAAAACTATACACACAAAAACAATCATAGAACATAGAACAGTACAGCACAGAACAGGCCCTTCAGCCCACGATGTTGTGCCGACCACTGATCCTCATGTATGCACCCTCAAATTTTTGTGACTATATGTATGTCCAGGAGTCTCTTAAATGTTCCCAGTGACCCTGCCTCCACAACTGCTGCTGGCAACGCATTCCATGCTCTCACAACTCTCTGTGTAAAGAACCCGCCTCTGACATCCCCTCTATGCTTTCCTCCAACCAGCTTAAAACTATGACCCCTCATGTTAGTCATTTCTGCCCTGAGAAATAGTCTCTGGCTATCGACTCTATCTATGCCTCTCATTATCTTGTATACCTCAATTAGGTCCCCTCTTCTCCTCCTTTTCTCCAATGAAAAATGTCTGAGCTCAGTCAACCTCTCCTCATAGGATAAGCCCTCCAGTCCAGGCAGCATCCTGGTAAACCTCCTCTGAACCCTCTCCAAAGCATCCACATCTTTCTTATAATAGGGCGACCAGAACTGGACACAGTATTCCAAGTGTGGTCTAATCAAAGTTTTATAGAGTTGCAACAAGATCTCACGACTCTTAAACTCAATCCCCCTGTTAATGAAAGCCAAAACACCATATGCTTTCTTAACAATCCTGTCCACTTGGGTGGCCATTTTAAGGGATCTATGTACCTGCACACCAAGATCCCTCTGTTCCTCCACACTGCCAAGAATCCTATCCTTAATCCTGTACTCAGCTTTCAAATTCGACCTTCCAAAATGCATCACCTCACATTATCTAGGTTGAACTCCATCTGCCACCTCTCAGCCCATCTCTGCATCCTGTCAATGTCCCGCTGCAGCCTACAACAGCCCTCAATACAGTCAATGACACCTCAAACCTTTGTGTCATCTGCAAAGCTGAGCTGTATGGGAATAGAGCCCAAAAAGAGACAAGAATAGTTGGACAGACAAAGGAGTCGATAATGCTCTGGCTAGGAGGGTGAACAGCTGTTATTGGTGACTGTTGGTGGCTAACAATGAGTAGTATGTAATGGTAGACTGTGTGATAACAAGGCCTGAGGTTTGTGGCAACAGCTGAAGTTCTGCAAAATCACAAAAATGGCACAACAGGTCAGAGAACATTCCCCAAGTAATACTGTGCTCAAGACTTCAATGAAGCAGGTGTACTCGGAGAGACAGGTCTCTATAAATAAAGCTATTATAAATCTACTGTGCTATGCTAATGCATGACGTAAATTGCATAAAGTCCAGCATGAATGAGCGTTGAGAGACATTGATCAGATATTGTGATGGCCAGGTAATTGTTAGAACAGTGAAGGCTGGAGTTAAACATCAAGACACTATGGAATCCCAGACATAGCTGTTTTGTGGAAATTGCCTGGGAAATTGAAGAATCTAATGGGAAATTGCCCTGCATTTGGAACCCTCAGAAAGCATGTATTAAAGTTGGACAATTTGCAAGGCTCTGCCTCAATTAAGTTAATAGTTACACAGGACATGTTTAGCGAATTAAAATCCAAGTATAACTCCTCGGTATCTATTCAACTGACCTCCAACTCAGTGCCAATCTAACTGTGATCCATAAAAAGACGTCAGTGAATTTAAAAGGTGTGAGGATTCAGTACAGTAAAGGAGCAGATGTTCTGGGTCTTTTAAAACAGGACAAGGAATGATAGAAAAGACAGAGCTGGAGACAGGGCTGACTGCAAAATCCAACGGTTTGAATTGGGAAAGCAGATCAGTAATTTATTGATACCTTTTAAGGGTTTACAAGAGCCAGTAGGTTAAATGGTTATGGAGAGTGTTTAAACACTGGGTTAGTGAGCTTAACCAGATCAGCCTCATTATCACTGGATTCACAACACATCAACATTAAAACATTCAAAGGCCCTCAAAAGTGTCAGGGGATTAATATACTGGCAGGGAGATGTGCTAGAGCTGCTCGGGACACGGTGGGATCAAGGGGAATAGTGAGGAAAGAGATCAATCTGAGACTGGTACAGTTGGGAAAGGGAGTGAATCAAACAGTCAGGGCAGGAAGGAACAAAGCTGGGGACAAGGTAGGACTGACAATTGCTATGATATCCCAGTCCCATGTTTCCTAACCATACCCTGAGTTCATCTGCCTTCCCTGTTCGGCATCTTGCTTTGAAGTAAATTAAACTGCATTTACTTCAAAGCAAGAGGCCTGGGATATCATAGCAATTACAGAAATTGGCTCAGGGATGGACAGGACTGGCAGCTTAATGTTCCGGGATACAAATGCTCCAGGAAGGACAGAAAGGGAGGCAAGAGAAGAGGGGGTGTGGTGTTTTTGATAAGGGATAGCATTATAGTTGTACTTAGGGAGGATATTCCCAGAAATACATCCAGTAAAACAAGGAATGATGCACAGTAAATTCAAGAATAGCTTATCATTGAACAGATGCTTTTGACAAATAAATTTGACAATCTGATTCAGAGATGCACTGAAGCATCTTTACATTTGCCATCTTCTGGTAAAGCGCAAGAGATCAGTCAGGTGGTGAAGTAATTAAAAGGGCAATGACGGTAGCCGCTATTTGTTTATTATTGTCAGGATAAAGACAAAATAATAACAACAAACTAGAGCATGCCACTTGGTGCTTTCACTGTAGCAAGAAGGGAGGAATCTTTGTCTGAAAACATCTTGCAGCAACTACAGTGGGGCCTGCAGGGCTGTGAATGCTGCTCACCCGAGTTCAATGAATCCATCAACATGACAGACACAGCCCAAATGATTGTTTTTGTGTGTATGGTTTTTGAAGACATAACAATTAAAGAAGATCTTCTTTCCTTTTTACCCCTAAAAGAGAGAACAAGGGGTGAGAATATCTACAATGCAGTCAAAGGTACATGCTTGAGAAAATCAAGAAAATGGTTTTCCTCACAACTGATGGTGTCCAGCCATGCTTGGAGAAAATGTAGGTTTTGTTGTATTTTTGTGCAAGCATTTTGTCTCGTGGTATTATCATTGGACTATCAATCAAGAGAGCCAGCTAATGTTCTGGGGACCCAGGTTTGAATCCTGCCATCAAAAACAATGGAATTTGAATTCAATTTTGAAAATCTGGAGTTAGGAGGTTAACAATGACAATTGCCAACTGTCAGAAAAATATAATATACTTTAGAGAGGGGAACTGCCATCCTAACCCAATACTTATTTTTATTTTTTTGTCAATTATCATTATATAATCCAGCAGCAAGCATTAGCAAGTTATGGGCTTTTCTTATGTAATGAAAATTGTTGTTAAGATTGTAAATTTAATTTGAACAATAGCCCTTTGGCACCATTTGTTTAAATCCTGACTTGACAAGCTCAGTGTTGCCTGCAATAAATTACTCCTCCATGCTGATCTGAAATGATTAATTTGAAGGAAGATTTACAAAGCAATGGAGTTGATATGGAAATAATTATGCAAAATGATATTGAGATGAAAGTCGGATCAAGAGACAGTGATTTTTGGGGAATTGAAAACAGGAAAATGCTCACTTCTATCATTCTGTACTTTTAAAATGAAAGCTTGCTTTGGCTCTGCATATCTGTGTGAGACAGATTTCTCCCAAATGAAGATAATAAAGTCCACATGTTGCCAACATCTGACAGATACCGATTTCATGGATTGTATGCAATTAGCAGACTCAAACTACAATCCAGACTTCAAGGCACTGGAAGATAATGTGAATCACAGAGTATCACACTAAGACTTGCTGAGTAGAGGACAAAATAAATAATTATATGTACTTGTCTTTCCATTTACATAGCTCTGTTTTATTATACTTATGCCCTCTGAATGGTATGATCTGCCTGTATTGCATGCAAAACAAAACTTTTCACTGTACCTTGGTACATGTGACAATAGGGTTAGCACTGCTGTCCCACAGCACCAGGGACCCGAGTTCAATTTCAACCTCGGGTGACTATCTGTGTGGAGTTTACACATTCTTCCCATGTCTGCGAGGGTTTCCTCCGGGTGCTCCGGTTTCCTCCCACAATCCAAAGATGTGCAGGTCAGGTGAATTTGGCCATGCTAAATTGTCCATAGTGTTAGGTTTATTAGTCAGAGGTAAATATAGGGAAGGGGAATGGGTCTGGGTGGGTTACTCTTCGGAGGATCGGTGTGGATTTGTTGGGCCGAAGGGTCTGTTTCCATACTGCTAATCAAATCAATAAAAATAAACTGTTTACTCTGTATTTTCTTTGGGGTAGATTCTGAGTTGCATTTCAATTCCAAAACATGATCTCATATTTTAAAAAGTATGGAGAACTCTGCTTGAACTAAAAAAAAATGTTTAAACAAATACAGATTGGCCAATAATACAGAAAAATAAAATGGAGAAAAATAATTTGTGACAGGGAGTGTGTGTTAAAATCTAATGGTTATTGTCAATGATAAATTATAACAATATGTTTGTTTTAAAGTAATAGGGTGTTTAAAGTCAAAATACAAGTTTGTTTTATACACAATCCAACCCTGGCAACATCCTTGTAAACCTTTTCTGAACCCTTTCAAGTTTCACAATATCTTTCCGATAGAAAGGAGACCAGAATTGCACACAATATTCCAACAATGGCTTAACCAATGTCCTGAACAGTCGCAACATGACCTCCCAAATCCTGTACTCAATACTCTGACCATTAAAGGAAAGCATACCAAACGCCTTCTTCACTATCCTGTCAACCACTCCACTTTCAAGGAGCTATGAACCTGCACTCCAAGGTCTCTTTGTTCAGCAATACTCCCGAGGACCTTACCATTAAGTATATACGTCCTGCTAAGATTTGCTTTCCCAAAATGCAGCATCTCACATCGAAGGCTGAGGGGTGAGTCCTGAACTGGAGGGTATAGGTTTAGGGTGAGAGGGGAAAGATATAAAAGAGACCTGAGGGACAACTTTTTTCACACAGAGGTTGGCACGTGAATGGAATTAGCTGTCAAAGGAAGTGGTGGAGGCTGGTACAATTGCAACATTTAAGAGGCATTTGGATGGGTGTATGAATAAGAAGGGTTTAGAGGGATATGGGCTGGGTGCTGGCAAGTGGGACTAGATTGGGTTGGGATATCTGGTTGGCATGGACGGGTTGGACCGAAGGGTCTGTTTCCATGTTATATATCTCTATGACTCTATGACAGTTGAAGTACTTATTTAGACACATCTCCAAAAATAAATTTTTGGTTACAAACTCTACAAAATAATATACATGTGGAGATCCATATCTTGGTGTTGAAAGTAAATGAGCATTGTATCGCGTTTTAAATAAATTTATTTTTCTTACATTTTTGCTATCTTGAGGTGAGTATTTGATATTGAGAGATAGGAGGGATTCTAATCATTATCTACAGGTATAAATCTAACTTCATAGAAATATCACAAGAGCAATTCACAATAGAACAAAATCTGCTTTTATTATAGTGGGAAGCAACTTTGGACCCTCGATGTTGGGGCTAGCTTTATTACAGTCTATGTACTGAGACTCATTTCATTTCATTCCATGGTGAAGTGACTTGCTTCACTATAACCATTTTTATGTGTAAAACTCTGCTGTAAAAAAATCTTTACTGTTGGAAATATGCTATTCCCACCACCCACCAAAATCATTTTAACTATTTTGGCTTTGGGTTCAAATTGGATATTATAATTGTTTCTCCTTATCAAGGTGTTGTCTCCTTGATGTGGTCAGTGACCCCAATATCTTAGCTAGTGGCCAATTTTCAAATGTGTCTAGGCAATGAGTATTGGCAAGCTAATAGACAACGGTGGACATCATAGTCAAACCTGACTTTCTCTTCACTTAGAGTCATAGAGTTATAGAGATTGTTAGGTAGGATTAACACTCAGGCAAATGTAAGATGGATGTAACACTAAAATGTTAGATAGAAATAGCTCTCAGGCTGAGGTGGCCAGGAGGCCCCAGAGGGGGAAACAGACACGAGGTCTGAGGGAGATAACTGAACCAGTGGAAAAGTACTGAAAGAGCAGTAAAACTTGGGAAAACAGAATAAGGCATGGTCAAACACTGATAAGAGACTGGGGCCAATGACAAACTGTAGAACCGATCATTACCAAATAAGGGAACGGTGCAGGGATAAGGGGGGTATAAGAATAAACAAAGGGGTCAGAACGCCTTCTCCAGCCAGACAGATGTCTTGCTGTAAACCGATTCTCTCTCGAATAAAGCAGTCTGTTTCTTAGAATCTGACCCGGTGTCTCATTCCTCCGAAACGAACACGGGGACGGTAGAACCGTCTTAACAAGATGTAGGAAAGCATTCATGAGTAGTTGATTTTCCCCCTTCCTAACTCACGTAGTTTGAAGCCAGTTGCAGCATTTGTATTAATGTCTATGAAATTGCCAAAAAATAAAAATGTAGAAGGCCATAAATTTAACAAATTCTTAAATGGAATATTGGTATATTATTTTACTGGTCTAATATCCAGAAATTAGTGCTGCTGTTGAAGGGATCATTTGTTGGTGACCATTCTCTGCTTGTGTGGTTGGACAGTGAACTCCATGAATCATGCTGCTCTCTATGTCACAGGTGGAGAGTTTCTGATCTCCGGTGGCTAGGAAGTTAGATGAATGTGTTAATGTCCATAAGAATAATTGGTAAAGGATAGTACCGGAGCCAATATTTACTCACTATTTACATACAACAAGAGTAAGTCACTTGGCTGTTTGAGTCTGCTTTGTCATTCAATATGATTATGGTTGATTCATTTATATCTCACCATTTTAATTTACTTCTACTGTAAAAATATTTAAAGAATCTACATTCACTGCCTTCTAAGATTCAAACTGTCTGGGTGAAAAATTGTTTCCTTGTTTCTGTTTAAATAGGTGACCCCTGATTTTTAAACCATGACCCCTAGTTCCAGATGCTCCCCCAAGAGGAAACATCCTTTCCACATCCACCCAGTCCCCTCTGAATTTTATCTATTTAAATCAAGTCACCTCTGATTTTTGTAAACTCCAGAGGATACATACCAAGTCTGCAGGCCTTTCTTCATCAGGCAGTCTACTCATTCTTTATAATTATTTACAGATTAAACATTACAAGTATATATCTCCTATCACAACGATACCACAGTTTGAATAAGCTACTAAATCTCAGAATTTTTATAGCACAGGAGGCCATTCTACCCAGTGTGGCTGTGCCAGCTCTCCAAAGGATTAGTTCACTTGTTGTCACTCTATCTTCCCTAGTTGGCCCTGCATTTCCTTATTTTCAGATAAGATGTTTTGTTCTCAATTCTTCTGCCAATGCAAACAGTTTCCATTGCTATTCTGGCCATACACTATAATTTTTAAAAATCACTACTAAATTCCCTATCAGCCTTCTCTTCCCTCAAGAAAACTGTCTCCAAGTTCCTCCTTCTTGTAAATATTATCTCTAATGCTTTCATATCTTTTCTAAAGTGCAATATTCACAACTGGAAGCAACACTCCAATTGAAACCAGTATTCCAAAAGAAATAGCATAATTTCCTTACTTTTATATTCTTGATACTTATTAGTGAATCTAGGATATTTGATGTTTTCTTAACCAATCGCTCACCCTGTCCTGCCATCACCAATAATTTATCCATATTTACACTCAGGTCTCTTTGATCTTGAAGATCTTTTAGTACCTTTTATTTTACATTTTCTCTGCATATTGTTTGTACCAAAGTGTATACCAGCACACTTCTCTGCATTGAAATAAATTTGCTGTGTACCCACCCAGCTTATAGTCCTACACTGTCCTCCTTACAGCTTTCAATTCTCCAAAGTTTCATGTAGTCCACAGATTTTGAGATTGTCCACTGCATATTAAAATGTAGATTATTAATAAAAGCCAGAAAAATAAAAGTTCTAATGCCGACCACTGATGTTATGTCTTTAATCTGCCGTCTGCCCAATCTGGGTCGAGTTGTCTAAAAGTCAAATAATGATTATCTTCATTGGTCTCTTTGGATTCAAAGAGGGTTCAGGATGATGTGCCTGACAGTCAGGTCTGGATTCAAGTCCCAAATGCTCCAGAGGTGTGCCTGAAGAAGTTGATTAGAAAATATTGTGCCTGGCGATGAGAGATTGGAAGTAAATTATCATTTGTAGCTGCTGTAGTGTGATTGATTGATTGCCAGTTTAACTGAAGGGAGAACCAAGAAGGTAGACCCTTTTCTAGGATTTGTGATTCTTCCCACTCATGTACATTTAATCATTTGTGTGTATCTGTTGTTACTTGTTTCCAGCTCACGAGTATTTATGAGTACTTGCACTGTGTATCATTAACTATTTGTGATGTTGACTATTATATCTTATGTGACTGGTTAGGATGTTGACATGATTGTTCATATTTATACCTGAGGTTTATCTGTATCATGAGTGTTATAGAAATGTATTTAGTCCTAGCTATAAAATTTGGCTGAGAGGGAAATTTGTACTTGACAACATAATGCAAAATATTCTCAATGTTATCTTATCTGATTACCTGACGATAAATGGTATGTTTTGGATCTTTAGCATAACATTAGTGATGTTATGCTAAAATTGCAACACACTCAAATACGAGGTTCAAAATGACTCAAGCAAAACTGATCAATTTTAGGCTGAGTAATAATGATGAACAAAACGATCATGACTATGCATTTAGGCTAAAAGGATGCAAAAACCTATTATCGACCATTAAACCCATGCATGCTTCCCCTTGGATACTATTTATTCAAAACATTCTAGACAGGGAATTGCTGGAAATTGCTAGAGAAAGCTGTTGCAAAAGCAGTACACTGTTGGCAATTTTTTAAGGTACCTTTGCTTCAGTTTTCTGGCTCTGAAAAACTGCAGCATATGTTTTACAGAATTTGACATTGTGTATATGTTTTTTTTCTAGGATACAGGTCATCACTGCACCCTTTTAAACTGCTGCAACTCTTCACTGGCGGGATATTTGACAAAAATTACAACAAGAAGTATCATCCTATTAAATTTGTTGTGCCATCTTCCACCAAGAAGGTAAGGAAAATCAGAGTATTTGTATTTAACTATGAGGTCAGTGGCAGAACTAGAAATACTACTAACACAAACCTTGTGGACCAAATTACCTTTCTGCTCTTTACTATTCTATATCTGTGCCGGCTCATTTTAATTCTTGCACTGTATTGGGAGTTTCCTCAAAACATCTGCAGAGAATATGAGAAGTAAGACTTTGCCTGTGACAGTACTGGGACTGTAAAGGAACATAGGTGTTGGTCATCTCTCTAAATGGTATTGAAATAATTTCTAATTGCTGTGATTTCTTACTTCAGCTTTTCCATTTCCAGTTCCATTCCTAGAAAGTGAGAGCATAGATTTAAACTGATTTGCAAAAGATGCAAGGGTGATATGTAAAAAAAACTTTGTCACACACTGAGTAGTTAGGGTACAGAATACACTGCCTGGAAATGTGGTGAAGACAGGTCCAATTGAGGCATTCAAGAGGGCATTGGATGATTATTTGGAAAGAAATAATGTGTAAGGACGTGGGGATACAATAGGAGGTCGGCACTGGGTAATGATGCTTGCTTGAACTGACGGTGCATTCATGATGGGCCAAATGGCCTCCTGGGCTATAACAATTTTGTGATTTTGTGATGGACTCCTCCTGCCCTGCTTCATCACCCCTATAAACATATTGTTCTTTTTCTTTCTTCCCAAAGTGAATTTGTCGCATTCCCTTCTTATAATAGTGAATCACACATTCCAATCAGTGCCTGAGTAAAAGTATTTTACCTAAAATTACTGATAGGATTTATTAATGACTACCCCACACATCCTAGTCACTTGATCTGAAATGTTAAATCTGATTTCTTTCCACAGTTGCTGTCAGACCTGCTGAGCTTTTCCAGCAATTTCTGTTTCTGTTTCTGATTTACCGAATCTGTGCTTCTTTTGGTTTTTATCCCTCATATCCTGGTTTGTTTTCTTCCACATCTTCTTCACATCTATGTTATCAAACTCATGCATAATTTTGTAGAGGACAATTTCCCACTTGTGGTATAATTCGGAGAGGCAGTGGCCCAAACTAATGTTCTGGGGACCTGGGTTCATATCCCACCAGAGCAACTGCTGAAATCTGAACTTAATTAATTTCAAATATGGAAGCTATTCTCAGTGACAGTGCTACAAAACTGTCATGAAAACACATCTGGTTTACTAGTGTTCTTTAGTGAAGGGAATCAACCATCGTTATCTGGTCTGGCTCACACTGAACTCCAAATCTACAGAAATGTGGGTGATGCCTCAGTGCCCTCAAAAATGGCTTTGCAAGTCACTCAGTTCTGAGACAATTACTGATGGGCAAATCATAGGCCCCGCCAGCGACACTTACATCACACAAAGGAAGAAAGAAAAATAAAGCTTGTGAATCATTTTGCACCTTTTCCAGTCTTTCAATATCATTTTTATAATACGGAAACCAGAATTATTTATAGTACTCCAAGTGTGGCCTAACTAAAACTCTAAACAAGCTTAACACAAATTTGTTATTTTTCAATTCTCACAAATAAACCCTAGTATTTGTTTTATTATAAATTTATTAGAGTAAAAAATGAGGTCTGCAGATGCTGGAGATCACAGCTGCAAATGTGTTGCTGGTCAAAGCACAGCAGGTTAGGCAGCATCTCAGGAATAGAGAATTCTCTATTCCTGAGATGCTGCCTAACCTGCTGTGCTTTGACCAGCAACACATTTGCAGTTATAAATTTATTAACCTGTGTTGCTACTTTTAAAGATATTTTCTTTCTATATCTAGATTCCCTCATTCATATAATCCACTTAGAATCTAATTTTCTGAAGAGTATGGCCTCCTTATTCTTCATATTATGCAGCATCTCATATATATCTCTGCTATAATGAAGCCAGGAGCAAGCCCAGGAGATGCCTTTGCTCAGCCTTGTCAGTGAGGACTGCAGATGCTGGTGATCAAAGTCAAGATAAATGGAAGGGGTGTGGGGCTGGGGAGAACGTAGCTAAGAGTGACCTGGGGGTTGCAGTGACAGAGAGAGACTCACTGAGATCTTTGTAGAGAGAGAAGGAGAACTTCTTCGAGGTAGGCACCCTTGCAAGAGGATTCACAGTAAGGTTGATCTGCTGTGCTTTTCCAGTACCATTAATCTTGACTCTGATCTCCAGCATCTGCAGTCCTCACTTTCACCTGGTTGATTTTAACCTTACTGCGAATCCCCTTGTAAGGAACAAAGAACAAAGAAAATTTACAGCCCAGGAACAGGCCCTTCGGCCCTCTAAGCCTGAGTTGATCCAAATCTACTGAAAACCTGTCACCCATTTCTTAAGCATCTGTATCACTCTGCTCCCCACCTACTCATGCATGTGTCCAGACGCATCTTAAATGAGTCTACTTGTGTGAAGTATTTGCCGCATGTATCCTCCTAAACTTTCCACTTCTTACCTTGAAAGCGTGACCCCTCGTTATGGAATCCTTCACCCTGGGAAAAAACTTGTCTCTATCCACCCTGTCTATACCCTTCGTGATTTTGTAAACCTCAATCAGGTCCCCCCTCAATCTCCTTTTTTTTTATGAAAACAAACCTAAACTACTCAACCTCTCTTCATAGCTAGCACCTTCCATACCAAGCAACATCCTCGCAAACCTTCTCTGCGCCCTCTCCAAAGTGTTCACATCCTTTTGGAAATATGGCAACCAGAACTGTACACAGTATTCTAAATGCGGCCGAACCAATATCTTGTACAATTTTAACATGATTTGCTAGCTCTTATACTCAATACCCCGTCCAATATAGGCAAGCATACTATATTCCTCCTTGACCAATTTATCCACCTGTGCAGCAACCTTCAGCATACAATGGACCTGCACTCCCAGATCTCTCTGCTCATCAACTTTTCCCAAAGCTCTTCCATTCATTGTATAATTCACTCTAGAATTAGTCTTGCCGAAATGCATCACCTCACATTTGTCTGGATTGAACTCCATCTGCCACTTTTCTGCTCAACTCTCCAGTCTATCTATATCCTCCTGTATTCTTTGACAGTCCCCTATGCTTTTTACTACTGCATCAATCTTCATGTCATCTGCAAACTTACTGATCATACCAACAGTGCCCTCTTCCAGATCATTTATGTATATCACAAACAACAGTGGCCACAGCACCAATCCCTGTGGAACACCACTGGTCACCTTTCTCCATTTCGAGAAACTCCCTTCAACTACTACTGTCTGCCTCCTGTTGCTCAGCCAGTTCTTTATCCATCTAGCTAGAACACACTGCACACCATGTGATTTCACTTTCTCCATTAGACTACCATGGGGAACCTTATCAAACATCTTACTAAAGTCCATGTATATGACATCTACAGCCTTTCCTTCATCTATCAACTTGGTCACTTTCTCAAAGAACTCTATAAAATTGGTAAGGCACGATCTCCCCCGCACAAAACCATTGTGCCTATCACTGATAAGCCCATTTTTTCTAAATATAAATAGATCCTATCCCTCAGTACCCTCTCCAGCAACTTTCCCACCACCGACATCAGGCTCACTGGTCTGTCGTTACCCGGAATATCCCTACTACAGTTCTTGTACAGGGGGACAACATGAGCAACCTTCCAGTCCTCTGGCACCTCACCTGTGTTTAAGGATGCCACAAAGATGTCTATCAGGGCCCTAGCTATTTCCTCTCTCCCCTCCCTCGCAACCTGGGACAGATCTCATCCGGTCCTGGGGATTTGTCCACCTTAATAACCTCTAGCCTACCCAACACATCTTCCCTCCTTATGTCAATGTGATCCAGACTAATCAAACTTCTATCTCTAATCTCAAGATTCATCACGTTCCTCTCAGTGAACACTGATGCAAAGTAATCATTCAGAATCTCACCCATTCTCTCAGGTTCAACACACAGCCTTCCTACATTATCCTTTAGTGGACCAATCCTTTCTCTAGTTACCCACTTGCTTCTTATATAAGAATAAAATGCTTTGGGATTTTGCTTAATTTTGCTAAATAAAGCTATTTCATGACCCCTTTTAGCCCGCTTGATTCCTCATTTAAGACTTGTCTTACTCTTCTGGTATTCTTCCAGGGCCTATTCTGTTCTTAGCTGCCTAGACCTTATATACGCTTCCCTTTTCCTCTTGGCTAGTCGTCCAATTTCTCCTGTCATCCATTCCTATCCTTTGCCTTCAACAGGACATGTCTATCCTGCACTATTTTCTACCTATTTTTGAAAGTCTCCCACATATCAAATGTGGACTTCCCTTCAAATAGCTGTGTCCAATCCACATTTCCCAGCTCCTGCCTAATTTTGATATAATTGGCTTTAGTCCAGTTTAGTACTCTTCCCTTAGGACCACTGTCATCTTTATCGAAGAGTATTCCAAAACTTACAGAATTGTGGTCACTGTTCCCAAAGATATCCCCCACCGTAACTTCTACCACCTGCCCTGGCTCATTCCCCAGTACCAAGTCCAATATGGACCCTTCCCTCATCGGACTATTGACATACTGATCTAGAAAACTCTCCTGGATGCTTCTTACAAATTCTACCTCATCCAGACCTCTGATGCTAAGTGTATCCCAGTCAATGTTGGGAAAATTAAAATCTCCCATCACCACTACCCTTTTGCCTCTACATCTTTCCATAATCTGTTTACCTATTTGTTTTTCTACCTCATGCTCACTGTTGGGAGGCCTGTAATACAGCCCCAACAATGTAACTGCACCCTTCTTATTTCTCAGCTCCACCCATAATGCCTCACTACTCAAGACTGCATAGTGTCCTCTTTTAGCACAGCCGTAATATCATCCCTGACCAGCAATGCAACTCCACCTCCCCTTATACTTTCCTGCCTGTCATGTCTGAAGCGTCAATATCCCGGAACTTTTAGTTGTCAAACATGCCTTTCCTTCAACCAAGTCTCTGTGATTGCAATAATGTCATACTCCCAGGCACCAATCCAAGCCCTAAGTTCATCTGCCTTACACACTATACTCCTTGCATTAAAGTAGATGCATTTCAGGCCATCAGTTCTTTTGCATTCACCTGCTGTCTGCCTACTCCTTCCTTTATTAATGCTATCTTCATGATTCTTACAGTCTCCAGTCTCCACCTCGCTGCTTACTTGTTTTCTCTTCTGATTCCCAGCCCCCTGCCACATTAGTTTAAGATCTCCCCAACAGCAGTAGTAAAAACTCCCCCAAGGACATTGGTTCCCATCTGGTTCAGATGTAGACCATCCATTTTGTAATAGTCCCACCTTCCCCAGAACCAGTCCCAATGTCCAACAAATCTGAACCCCTCCCTCCCACACCATCCCTCAAGCCACATGTTAATCCTGCCTATTTTTTCATCTCTACCCTAGCTAGCACGTGGCACTGGTAGTAATCCCAAGATCACTACCTTTGAGGTCCTCCTCTTTAGCTTCTCTTCTAGCTCCCTGAATTCTTTTTTCAGGACCTCATCTCATTTTTTACTTATATCATTGGTGCCTATATGCACCAATACAACTAGCTGTTCACCCACTTCTTTTAGAATGCTCTGCAGCCGATTGGTGACATCCCTGGCCCGAGCACCTGGGAGGCAACATACCATCCCGGAGCCCCATTTTTGGCTACAGAACCGCCTATCTACTCCCCTCACAATAGAATCCTCTGTGAGTATGACCCTACGAGTCTTTTTCCCTCTCTTCTGAACAGCAGTGCCCGCCACTGTGCCATGATCTTGACAACTGCTGCCCTCCCTGGTGAGCCATCTCCCCTAACAGTATCCAAAACGGTATACCTGTTTTGGAGGGAGATGACTGCAGGGGACACCTGCACTGCCTTCCTACACTTTTTCTGCCTTTTAGTCACCCATTCACTGTCTCCCTCAGCAATTCTAACCTGCGATGTGACCAGTTCACTAACCGTGCTATCCACAACCTCCTCAGCATTGCGGATGCTCCACAGTGAGTCCATCCGCAGCTCCAGAGCTGTCATGCTGTCAAACAACAGCTGCAACTGGACACATTTCTTGCAAGTGTAAGAGTCAGGAACATCAGACATGTTCCTAAGCTCCCACATCAAGCAATAGGCACATGCCACGGATCTGAGGTTCCCTGCCATTGTAAGCTTAGCTTTATGTGAATTAACTAAAACCAAACAATGCACTTAAATATATGAGAAAAGAAAGACAAAAAAAAAGTCTTTTTCTTCCGGTTAGAGGAGGGGGATAGGGGCCGGGAGGGAGATACTACGTGTGTAGTATCTTGGGTTTAGCCACTGCCCAAATATAAATTAAGCCCTTACCTTCCCGGCAGCCCTCGCTTCACTCCACATTCTCTCTTCGCTACTCAGTAAAAATGGAGGCACGACTCCCGAGGTAAGTCCCTTTTTTTAAGTGGGAAAACTTATCCTTCCTGGCAGCCCTCGCTTCACTCCACCTTCTCTCCTTGCCGCTCTGTAAAAATGGAGCTGGGTGGGCGTGATGGCTCAGTGGATAGCACTGCTGCCTCACAGCATCCTTGGATGCTGCCTGACCTGCTGTGCTTTAACCAGCAACACATTTTCAGTCTGATCTCCAGCATCTGCAGACCTCACTTTTTACTGCTGCCTCACAGCACTGGGTCCCGGGTTCAATTCTTCAAAGGATGCCAACTTTGAAGAAGTTCTCCTTCTCTCTCTACGAAGATCTCAGTGAGTTTCTCTCTCTCTCTCTCACTGCCACCCCCAGGTCACTCTGCACTACCTTCTCTCCAGCCCCATCCCCCTTTCCATTTATCTCTCCATCCTGGAGGCTCCCAGCCTCATTCCTGATGAAGGGCTCCTGACCAAAACTTCAATTTTCCTGCTCCTCGGGTGCTACCTGACCTGCTGTGCTTTTCCAGCACCACTCTAATCTTGATTCAGCCTTGTGTCAGCCCTAATCCACCTATCTGTTGATCAGTACTGAGAGAACAGTGTTAAGTGCATAATGTTGCGAGATCACAGCAAAGTCTGAGGCCTAGTATTGAATGAGCATAAGGAGGGGAGGAGTAAGTGGGTGCTGAGTTCTTTGTGTTAATCTGTACACTGCATAAACTTATCTCCCATCATTCAAGAAATGTAAACCATCTTTTTAACTATATGCAGCAATTAAGGATAATTTGCTCTGTATTGAATTTTCCCATGGATGTCTTCGGGGAGAACAAATGCATTGATTTAGATGCAAGTTTAACAGTGTATTGGGTGGCAGCAATGCTGCATAATTAGCATTTAGAATACTTGATTTAAGATACAAGTATATAACAATTAGATAGTTTGTCACTGATGCAGCCTCCATGTTAAAAACCTATTGGATTCCAGGTGAAACATTAGGATAGTTTGAGGCTGAAGATGGAATTTACTTCAGGGGAGTTAAATAATCTTCATGGCTGTCCAAAAAGTGCTCCTTTGGATAACTCTTCTTATTGATCTAAATTCCTCTGCAGAAAGTGCAGAAAAGCCAGATTGGAGACTGTGTGGCAATAATGAGGAGTCCTTATTAAAGGGTTCGGGTTGATAGAGCACTGCAATGTTCAGGGGCCAGGCATAAAGGTGTTCTTCGCTATCATAGTGAGAGTGTTTGGAAGGCTGCTGCACTGTCAGGCAGATGGTACTGAGGGATTTTTATAATGTCAGAAGTTAAATATTAATCTCGATCTACATGGTTGGAGATGCAGCTTGGAGGGAATACTGCATTAACAAGAGGGACAGAATGAGGTAGTGCTGCACTGCACTTAGGGCCAGGACTAAGGGAGCATTTCACTATCAAATAGGTAGCAGTTGGAAGTATTGCTATGCCAGATAGTTCAAATGAGGGAGCACTACACAATCAGAATGGCTGTGTGAAGGGACTGTTGCCACTACACTATCCTACCTGTTCTCAATCACCATTTCTTCCCCTACACTCTTTCTCTCCTACTTCCCACCTTCTTTCTTCCTTCCCCAAGTGTATACTTTGGTGTTATGATCTTATTTGATTTTATTATTGGGCAAGTGAGATCCTATACCTGAGCCTGGCTTGATCAATCATATTTTTCTTTGTCTTGGTTTTAATGAAGTGGTGTCTCACTGAAACATAACTGAATGTTACAAATTTTGCTTTAAAAATAAAGTAGAACTTGATGAACAAAAGAAATGAAGACAAAATAAAATAAATCAAAGACTTAAAATCACAGTTAAAGTCTAATCCCATTAATCCCAAAATACTGCTTTATTTAAGTAATCTCATCAGGGTTCTTTCCCAACAATTCTAGTGGTTGGCATTAACTCTTCTAAAGTGACCTTATGACAAAAACTTAATATGTCTACCCATTTAAACTACCAACAGAAACCAAATGTCTCTGGATTGAATCTTGCTTTATTTTTGGCTAAATCCAAATTGTATTGTGTCTTTTGGAGGGATGCAACTATGAAGCCTCATGAGTTTTCTCTCTGTACCCTACCAAACTCACCACACTAACAACCTACCCTGTCAAATGGCATATTTCACATCCAGTTCTGGCCCAATCTTACCATGCACTATTCCCAGAACTCAGCATTCAATAGATGTCCTGAAATTCACCGGCATCCCTACAGCCCATGACATCTTTAACAGCCCATTGTGCTGTCAGTCCACAGTTGCTCTGCACAGTTCCTGACATAACAGACATAAGGAAATCTGCACCATGCTGTGTAGGCAGGACATCTAAGGTCCTGCTGAACAGAATGGTGCAGAGACGGAACTTCCTCTTAAACCAGGATCAGCAGAGGACCACAACACCAGACCATGCCAGCCTCTTCTGAGGTTACCACCAGGATTAAAGCAATCTCTGCTATCTGCTGAATTCTGTGCAATAGAATTATAGAGTCTCTACAGTGTGGAAGCAGCCTATTCGGCCCATTGAGTCAATACTGACCCTTTGAAGAGCATCCATTCCATACTTCCCTTGAATTCGAACCTGAGCCTCTGGCACTGTGAGGCAGCAGTGCTAATCACAAGCCCCTGGCACTGTGAGGCAGCAGTGCTAATCACAAGCCCCTGGCACTGTGAGGCAGCAGTGCTAATCACAAGCCCCTGGCACTGTGAGGCAGCAGCGCTAACCACGAGCCACATTTAAATCATGCAGTTTATGTCATGTTGGTAAATTGTATACCTGTAAAATTGAGTAACTGGAGCATTAACAGTCTGGTTGAGTCAAGTAATTATTAGATTTACAGTTCAAAAATGAGCCTGCCCACATTCACCTCACAGTTCTTCCACAATTTCATCCACTTGAAGTGGCTTAGAAGCATCATAAAAAGTGTTGTAATTTTCTAACACTTCACACTGCTGTCTTTGCTACTTTTCACTTTAATGTGTACATAACGTCTTGTGTCAAACAAATTTCAGGCCTTTTTTCTCTTCAGCCACTCTCATCCCTGACTACATTAGAGTGCACCAACATTTGATGTGTGATTTCATGATCTTATATTCACTTCAGTTATCCCCTTCCCCTTATTCTTGGAAGGATTTCTAGTCCTCCTTTATAGTTGTTTGTTTGTTAAGCTATTTAAGGTCACTTTTGGTGATTATGAGTGTACTCAGTCAAGCTATATAATATATAGATAGATATTAAAAATGTAGGTATGGGCAATTAACATTTTTAAATGGATTATCAACTCAATGCTATCAATAACAATATTTCCTCCTTTTAAATTTGGAATACTACTTACAGATCTGGGTATCACATCTTAGGACAGCTTGGCATTGGAATGTGTGCAGTGGGGTTCATACACATGTTATCAGGGCTCCAAGGATTATATTAAGACTGCAGTTACATAAAGTAGGTTTGGATTGCCTGGAACAGAAGATAAAGGACGATTGAGTTCGCATTTAATTTTGACAGAAATTGCTTGGGTAGTCAGAACATTTCCCGTAGGTTGAGCCATCTGAGACTAGAGGACAGAATCTTAAAATCAGAGCCAGACTATTTGGGAGAGATTCAGGACACAATTCTTCACTGAAAGGATCTCACAAATGTCGAACTCTCTCCCACAAGTAACAGTAGATATTAGTTTCATTAAAAATTTTAAATCTGTCATATATAGATTTTGCTAGCCAGGGATACTAAGGGATATGGAGCCAGGCTGCATGAACGAAGTAGGATTTATTATTATGAATGGCAGAAAGACTGAATGGCTTTGTCCTATTCCTCTGTTATTAATTCCTGCATATATTATATGAGTTATGGAATTAATATAGCACAGAAGACCATGTCCATTCTGACTCTGCAAGAGCAGTTCAGCTAATTCCATTTTTATCTCTTACCTTGCATCTCTGAAAATTTGATTTCTTTAGATATTTGTTCAATTCCGTTTGGAAATCCATGATTAATTTTGCTTCCAACACACTCTTTTACATTGTATACTAGATCATAATCACTCAATGAATAAAGAAGTGGTCCCCTTTGTCATTGGTTCTTTAAACCAGAGCCCTCTAGTTCTCAATCACAGCAATTTCTCTGAGTTGATTACTGATGATTTTGAACACTTTTAGCAAACTCCTTCTCAACCTACCCTAAGGATAATAACCTCAGCTACTCTAATCTTTCCACATAACTTAAGTCCCTCATCTCTTCAACTGTTCTTGTAAACCTTCTTTGCCTTCATCAATCTCATCTTATCCTTCCTGCACGATGGTACTCAGAATTAGATACAATGCTCTAGTTGAGGCTGAACTATTACTTTATAAAAGCTCTTCTTAACTTTCTAGTTTTTATAATCCAAACTTATCTGATATATTTTGACACAGGACTCTGTATGTCTCTTCAGTCTCTTCCCAACATCGATGATTTCTGCACATATACCCACAACTCTTTCTGTTCCTGCATCTACTTCAGGATCAAATCTTTTATTTAAAATTGATTCTACTCATTTTTCCCAACAAAATGCATCACTTCATACATTTCTTCATTAAATTTTATTTGTCATGTGTCCACCCATTCTACCAGCCTGTCTGTGACCTCTCCAAGTCTATCTCTGTCCTCCTCACAGTTGACAATGCTTCCAACTTTTGTGCCATCTGCAAATTTTGGATTTATGCTCTTTACATACAAGGCAAAATAATTAATATAAACTAAGGCCTGCAGAACCACACCTGTATATGTCCATCCAGTGCAAATCAACTATTTATCACTACTATGTTTCGTCTCATTCAACCGGTTATATATCCATGTTGCTGTGTTCCCTTTCATTGCTGGATTTCACCTTTGCTGTCTGGTCTATAAGTCCACAACCTGTTAGTTGTTTAATTGTCAAATACCATTTGTGGCAGAACTGCAGGGCTTAGATTTTTTTTGTAGGATTGCTTATTGTATGCTGCTTCTACTGTTTGACATGTGAAGAGTTTGATACTGCCCCTTTATCAGGATGACAGCTCATTGTTGTTGGTCCTGGCATGCCCTCTTACATTCTTCATTGAATCAGGATTAGTCCTTGAACTTGATGCTGGACATGACAGGCTTACAGATGTGGTTGCACATAATTTTGCTGCAACCAATGGTCTACAGCACCACATGAATGCCTGGTTTTTATTTGTTCGATGTATTCAAAATCTGTTCCATTGAGCATGCTAGTTGTGCCACACAACACAATGTTGGCTATCCTCAATATGAGCTGAAAATGTGTTGCTGGTTAAAGCACAGCAGGTTAGGCAGCATCCAAGGAATAGGAAATTCGACGTTTCGGGCATAAGCCCTTCATCAGGAATCAGATTCCTGATGAAGGGCTTATGCCCGAAACGTCGAATTTCCTATTCCTTGGATGCTGCCTAACCTGCTGTGCTTTAACCAGCAACACATTTTCAGCTGTGATCTCCAGCATCTGCAGACCTAATTTTTTATCCTCAATATGAGGATAAGACTTCCTCAATGAAAATGCTAGAGGAGCATACCAGTGTAAAAGCCTCAAGCATTTGCATTCATATTCAGCCAGAAGTGGCAATTAGTAATCCATCTCAGCCTCCTCTTGAGGTCCTGAGCATCACAGATGCCAGTCCTCAGCCAATTCATTTCACATCATATGATATCAAGAAATATCTGAAAATACTCAATCCTGCAAGAGCCACAGGGCCCTAACAGCAAAACTTGTGCTTCAGAATTAACAGCACTGCTAACTAACTGCTGCAAATGTGTTGCTGGTCAAAGCACAGCAGGTTAGGCAGCATCTCAGGAATAGAGAACTCGACGTTTCGAGCATAAGCCCTTCATCAGCACTGCTAACTAAGACTTACCAGTTCAGCTACACCACTGGCATTTACCCAGCAATGTGGAAATTACCCAACTACCCAACCTGGCTAATTCTGCCCTGTAAGTCTATTCTCAATCATTAGCAAAGTGTTTGAAGGATCATCAACAGTCTATCAAGCGGTACTTGTTCAGCAATCATCCATTCCCTGATGGTCTGTCTTTACTAAAGAATATGCTGCTGAAGTCTCAGTGAAAGAAGAGATAGTTAATTCGTCAAATAGACTAAAAATTGTTGAATTGGAATTTACTTATGCCCATTTATAGGATGTAAGAATCAGTAGCCTGGCTGATGGTAATTACTATTGAGAAGATGGTGGTACTGAACGGCTGCAGTCCTTGGCTATAGCTGTATCCACAGTTATGTGGGATTGGAGTTCCTGGATATTGACCGAGATACAATGAGGAAATGCCATAGTGTTCCAAAATAGGGTGGTATGCAGCTTGAATGAGATCTTGCAGGTGGTGATGCTGCAATGCATCTGCTGCCCTTATCCTTCTTGAGGGTTATGATCATAGGTTTGGCAGGTATTCCAATGCAATTTGTAGATGGTATGTGCTGCTATATATATATGGTTATATATGTGGTGGAGTGACTGAATGAGTAAGCTGTTCAATAGGGTATCATTTGAGCAGGCTGTTCTTTCCTGAAGGATTTTGAGCTTCTTGATTGTTGTTGGAGCTACATGCATCCAGGCATTTGGAGAGTACTCCATTACACTTCTGACGTGTGCCATGCAGACAGTGGTCAGACTTTGAGGAATCAGGAGGTCAGTTACTCATTGCAGAATTCCCAGCCTCTGACCTGTCATTGTCACCACAGTATTTGTATATCTGTCCCAGTTCAGTTTTTGATCAATGGTAACCGCCAGAATGCTGATAGTGGGAGATTCAGTGATGGTAATGTATCAGATATCAAAGGGAGATGGTTATGTGCTCTCTTGCTGCAGATGTTCATTGCCTGGCACAAATGTTGCCATTTCCCAGCCTGAGCCTGCATATTGTCCAGCTCCTGCTGATATACAAATGACTTCAGTCCTTGTGGAATTATTTATTTTTAAACTGGTCCATAGAGCTGCTCTCTCATTGCGGAGAGACAACTGGTGATGGTTTAACCTGAAGGTCACTACCATTCAGATCAGTGGAGAGGTTGAGAAGGAGAATGCTTCATGGTAACTTCAGCCAGTGTGTGAAGAGAACCCTTGCTGTTAGTTTCACTCTGTATCACAAACCAGCCATCTAGCCAACTGAGAATAGTGCTGAATGTCAGCAAGCTACTCCACTAATGACCTCTGACCATATGATGGGCGCAAGATCATTGAAGAAGCATCTGCTGATGGTTAGAACTAGGACACTAGCCTCAGGAACTTCAGTTGTGATGTTCTGGGACTGTGTTGATTGACCTTTAAGAAGCACAATTATCCACCTTTGTTCGAAGTAGGGCTCTAACTAATGGAGAATTATTCCTGATTCCTGCTAACTCCAGTTTTACTCGACATCCTTAATGCCACATGGAGTGAATTGCTCTCAATTTGCTCACAAACTTATTTTAAAAGCAGTCATTCTTATCTCACTTCTGTAATTCAATTCATTTATCAATCTTTGAAAAATCCTTTCAAAAACGAAAATCAACTTACACAGTACTTACAAAATATTTCAAGTTGAGCAGTGTTGAAGAATTACTTGCACTCATCTCCATCAGGAGAAACTGAAAAACTCTACACTGCTTCTATGGGAAATGCTTAAGGCTGAACTCTACTCTTCCTTAGAGGAGATTAATGTTTTCAATATTTCATTTGATAAATTCTGTTTGTTTTGGTGCCTAAAACATTGATGCCAGAAGAATTGAAAATGTATCACTTTCTGTCTGTCTAACTGCACTGAGTCATAGAGTCATAGAGTCATAGAGATGTACAGCATGGAAACAGACCCTTCAGTCCAACTCGTCCATGCCGACCAGATATCCCAACCCAATCTAGTCCCACCTCCCAGCATCCGGCCCATATTCCTCCAAACTCTTCCTATTCATATACCCATCCAAATGCTTCTTAAATGTTGCAATTGTACCAACCTCCACCACATTTTCTGGCAGCTCATTCCATACATGTACCACTCTCTGTGAAAAGGTTGCCCCTCAGGTCTCTTTCATATCTTTCCCCTCTCACTCTAAATCTATGCCCTACAGTTCTGGACTCCTCAACCCCAGGGAAAAGACTTTGCCTATTTACCCTCATAATTTGTAAACTTCTATAAGGTCACCTCTCAGCCTCCAATGCTCCAGGGAAAACAGCCCCAGCCTGTTCAGTCTCTCCCTATAGCTCAAATCCTCCAACCCTGGCAACATTCTTGTAAATCTTTTCTGAACCCTTTCATGTTTCACAACATCTTCCCAATAGAAAGGAGACCAGAATTGCACGCAATATTCCAACAGTGGCCTAACCAATGTCCTGTACAGCCGCAACATGACCTCCCAACTCTTGTACTCAGTAGTCTGACCAATAAAAGAAAGCATACCAAATGTCTTCTTCACTATCCTATCTACCTGTGACTCCACTTTCAAGGAGCTATGAACCTGCACTCCAAGGTCTCTTTGTTCAGCAACACTCCCTAGGACCTGAACAGAGGAAATGAGAGATGGTCTGAACAGATAATAAATTCTAATGCAAACATTCAAGAATCTTTCTTCTTCTATTATAATTTGTCAATAGAGCAAGAACATAAGGGATCTTTATTTAATGAATTGCTGCATATGTAACTCCATAAAAGTACATGTTCTTGTTTTCAAATCAATTGAAATTATGTATGTTCAGTTAACATAAAAACAATTAACAACACAACTCAAGTTTCTTTTTGAACAATATTGAAACCCAATAAAATGAAAGAACTGCAGATGTTGGAAATCAGGGAAAAAACCCAGAAATTGCTGGAAAAGCAAAGCAGATCTGGCAGCATCTGTGGAGAGAAATCAGCGTTAACGTTTCAGGTCGAGTGACTTCCTCAGAACTGAGTAAGGGTCACTGGACCCGAAATGTTAACTCTGATTTCTCTCAACAGTTGCTGCTAGACCTGCTGAACTTTTCCAGCAATTTCTGTTTTTATTCCAGCCACTATAATAAAGGTTTTGCTGTACCTGTGTTGAGTTTCTGCAACTAGCAAGATACCAGCAATGCTACTGCAGATTAAGGTAATTCCCAGTGTTGAACAGCCCAATATCCATATGCTGAATTAGGCAGCAAAGGACTTTCAGGGATTTACAATACTTTATTGCATAGACCCCCACCAGTTTTCACATTTCCCTCATGTACCCTTTCCCTGTCCAGAAGCCAGCACCTTCCTGGGAAGAACCCAGTTTTTTTTTTAATTATTTGATAAAGAATACAGCTCTTTTTCATTTTTGACTTGAATATCCCATCACCAAATTAACAAAGATATCCAATTAACAAGTTAAAAAACATTGCCAGCTATGGGCAATGCAACAATAACAAAAAACTCAAGAAACGAGAAAACAAGAGAGGGAATTAAGTCAAAATAATGTGGGGTGCAGGCGGGTGGGTGGGGCTGGGGTGGTGAGGGCGGTTAGAGGGGAAAAGAACCCAGCTCTTCTTGTTGTACATGTTAAAAAACCAACCACTAAATTACCCAAATTACAAATTGGGACAATTAAAGTTTAGGCTCGAAGAGTTATGAAAAATTCTTGTCAGCAGACTTGGAAAGGAATAATCAAACTATCTCCACAATCCACAAGAAAGAAACATGAAACATCAAATAATAGAAACCTGAAGAGATGAGATAAGGATGTAATTCCTTTCGTGTTGAGGTCTGTAATGGATGATGTTGATTAACAGATGAAATGTTTTCTTTGATTTTATGCTAAGATCTTTCTAACTGTAAGGATGTGAGTTGAGATAGACTGTGCTTGTCATCAAGACAGCATTTGATTAAATTTCAGTGAGGATGTTATTGATGTAGTGGTGGGTTTCTTCCAGTTGTGTACATTTAATGATGACAAAAGTGTCATCTGCATACCGGATGCAGAGTTTGTGTTGGATGGTGGGGAGGGCTGTCCGTTCCAAGCATTGCATTATTGGCAAAATTAGAGTCGATTAGAATGACAAGGAAGACTCTTCATTGATTGGAGTCATCCCTATCACAAACAAAGATGGTTTTGATTGTTGGGAGTGAGTAATTTTTGCTTTAGAGTCTCTAGGTGTTCCTCAGGATAACGTTCTAGGCCAGCCATCTTCAATTCTGAAGAACACCCATAATGGACTTGAACCTTTAACTCTGTTTCCCTTTCCACTGATGCTACCAGAACTGCTGAATTTCTCCAGCATTTTCTATGTTTGCCCCCCAAAATCTGTCCATCACTTACAAGGTACAAGGTGAGGAGTGTGATGGTATTCTCCACTTGTCTGGATGATGTTAGCTCAAATAACACTCAAGAAGCTTGATAATATCCTGGATAAAGCAGTCCTCTTGATTGGCACAACAGCCTCAAACATTCTTGACCTCTGCCACTGACACACAGTACGCACCATCTACAAAATGTATGCCAGAAATTCACTAAGGCTCCTTAGACAGTACTACTCTAAGTCCATGACCACTGCCATCAAGGACACATATGGGAACACCATACCTGCATGTTTGCATCCATGCCACTCAGCGTTTTGACTTGCAAATATATCACTGTCCCTCATGGTCAGTGAGTCAAACTCGTGGAACTCTCCCTCTTACCGGTTGTAGGTCTACCTAAACCAAATAAATCATAGCAGTTCAAGCAGATAGCTCACCATGACTTTCTCCAGGGTAATTAGAGATGCTGGTCCAGCAAGTGCATCCACGTCCCCGAATCAATAGAAATATATAGTTTTGTTTGTTTTCTTTTCTTTTGTGTAATAAACTCATGTTCTGATTGCAAAGGACATCTGCAGCTGCATGTGAAAATGTTTCAGCAGTTAACCACAATGTTAATTGCAAAAATAAGGTATGATCTGTCAAGCCAAGTTTCATTTTGGGATCTGACTTGTTATGACCCCAGTTAATGATACTCCTGGACAATATTCTCCTTGTTTTCACTTATATCACTATATGCCAAAATGCAGTGTTTCTGTCAGTGGCTGCTGCAGTAAGAATGCATTGAATACCACCTATAGGTTTTTGTTTCGTTTAGATACAGCAGTGATGTTGCCACATTTAAAGAGTGGTTGCTCAACTCCCACATGGAACTGCTATTCCCCCCAATTACAATTAGAAAGTAAACGTTTCAGTAATAGATGAGATACTTTAATGTTTAAGATTCATTGTTTACAAGGATTTTAGTTCTGTAATTCACAATAATTAGTCAAGAATTAATTTTCAGATATACGTAGACCAATGAAAGAAATGCTTCTTAAAAAGCGCTCCAGGTACTCCTTGTCTCTTAAAAACTCCTCAACCTATCTCTCTACAGGCTTTTACCATTATTTAACACCTTCACAAAAGTTCTTGGAAATATTTTCTGATTGTTTTTGCTCTATAAGCGGGTGTCATTAGATTGTTTGCAAAATCCTAGCTGGGGTCATTGCCATAGTGCCAAGCCAAACTGAGTCCAACTGACCATAAAGTTGGGGGAATCAGACATAACATTAGCTATCCATTACATCTAGGTGGGGAGACATCTAAGATCACCTCATGCCATGTGCAATAGGTGTACTCGAAACTCATAAAGTAACAAAAATGTATGTGATGACATAATCCCAGCACTTAATCAGTGCCTGCAAGGCAGTCACTATTCAGACTTCTAGCCACTATTTATTTGATCCTGGTAACATTGAAAGTTGATTATAGCTGCCAAGAATCAAGAATGACTTACTTATTGTCACGTGTAGGAGAAAGTGAGGACTGCAGAAGCTGGAGATCAGAGCTGAAAATGTGTTGCTGGAAAAGCGCAGCAGGTCAGGCAGCATCCAAGGAGCAGAAGAGTCGACGTTTCGGGCATGAGCCCTTCTTCAGGAAGGGCTCTCCTGCTCCCTGGATGCTGCCTGACCTGCTGCGCTTTTCCAGCAACACATTTTCAGCCATTGTCACGTGTAATCAATATAAAGTGGTGAAAAGTGTGTAATGTCACCATGCATAGGTGCCATTCACTTTAACTTAAAATAAAGAAAGATAAGTAAAAGTGACCTTGAGAAGATTTGTAGCTTGGCTTGTGGATGAAGTCATGGATTCATGCACCGATCTGGTGTGTTTTCAAATGATTTCATTTGATGTAACAGCACTCTTCAGATCTATGGATAGTGACTTAGCCAAGGATACCATTGCCACATTCTTGGACGAAGTGGTTACCGATGACACCAGCAGCACCAAAAAAAAAAGCATATTAAAACTGCTAGACTTATGCCTTACAACTCACTTTACATTCAATAGACAAGTGTACAGACGAATCAACAGTATACCAATGGGGTCCCCGATATCAGGACTGATAGCAGAAGCAGTAATGCAAAGCTTTTAATGGACAGCCCTCTCCACCATTTAAGCCAAACTCTGGATCCAGTATGTAGATGACACCTTTATCATCATTAAATGTGCACACTGGAAGAAACCCACCACTACATCAATAACATCCTCACCGGAATAAAGTTCACTAAAGAAGAGGAAACCGACAGCAGACCCCCCCCCCCCCCCCCCGCACTTCCTGGACGTATTAGTGGAATGCACACCTACAGGGAACTTAGACCAGTGTGTACAGGAAGAACACCCATACTGACAAGATACTGAGTTATAGCAACAACCACCCAGCACACTCAAATGGAGCTGCATTAGGACATTATTTAAATGGGCAATAACACACTGCAGCAGCCCAGAACTTCAGAAGGCAGAACAAGAGCACCTATTCAAGGGATTTAAACAAAATGGGTACACCAAAAGCACTATCCTCTGGTATGTACAGGACAAACCCAAAGAAAAATACACTACATGACCAGACACGATAGCAAACATACCATACATCAAAGATATCAAAGACATAAGAGATAGCCATCAGACTACTCATACCCCTTGGAATCTTAGTGGCCCAGGAACACCTTCCACCAGCTCCTCACAAAAGTTCAAGACCCAAGACCCATATCCAACAGGATGAACATAATCTAAAGATACTCTGCAAAGACTGTGAAAAGCACTACTTGGACAAACAGGAAGAAAACCGACCATATGAGTACACAAACATCAGCTCGCCCCTGCCAGAGATGACCAGTACTCGCTCTCATTTCCAACCGCACAGACAACGAAGGACACAAATTCAAATGGGACAATATAGCCATCATAACTCAGGCAAAACAGAGACATGCCAGAGAATTCCTTGAAGCCTGGTATTCCAACCGGAATTCAATCAATAGACGCATTGAACTGGAGCCCATACACAGCCCACTCAGGTACAGAACCGGAAGTACCAACAAACAGAGACATATAAATCCAGGTGGGGCAGATCACCAACACCTTATCAAACATGCACTGATGATGTCACCTAGTGAGGCGACGATACTTTTGCAGAAAAACAAACCGGCTCGGCAAAAGAATCCATGACTTCAAGTTAAAGAGAGCCCAAGTTTTCCTTCTCTGCTGCTACAGTTGTGCCTGGGCTTCACCAGCCTATTCCATTCCGTTGTCAGAGTCCCATTTAGACACAACAAGTGAGAGTCACACTCTAGGCTTCACAGGCCAGCCGACTACAAATTACAAATAAATGTTTGAAAGAAATTCCAAGATGTGAGTGCATTTTGATCTATGATGTCTCTCCCTTTGAGGTACTTACACACAGATTACAAATAAATATTTGAAAGAAATTCCAATATGTGAATTCCATTTTGTAACAAGTTTAAAATGAGATGATTTGTAGCAGAGTACACTTTCATCTATGATGTCTCTTCCTTTGAGAATTCTCCTTCAAAACATAATAAACGCTTGGCATGGAATTAAACACAAAGAAACTTAATCATACCTTCAGCACAGCAATACCACCAACACTTAACATGCTTAATTTTATTATAGAGCTTCTCCCGATACCTATCTCCAAGGTCTAACTCTGTGAATTAAGGCATCTCTAAGACAAAACAGAAGAACAACTCGGGACACATCCTAGTTTATACAATATTCCATCCTTCTTTATGTTCGACATGCTGCAGAATAAATCTTCGTCCAGTGGGAGAAACTACCAGAGTATTGGCATTTTCATAGGATATAACATTGGCTTCTCTCTGTTAATGAATCTCTCTCCCTGGCCTAGAGAGTTATTTTCGCATCAGTACTGCAGCAATATAATTTGTTTCAAAAATGTTATATTCTTTTCAGGTTTGGAAATGTGGTTGTTGATACTAACCTGCACACAGTTTCTGTAGTTTCAAGATTGGTACTGAATGTTTCAGTCGTCTCAGCCATAGTCATTAGCTTTTCCTTTGTTGCACAGACATCTTTTTTCCAAAATTCTGTAAAATTCTAGCTATACACCTCACCAGCTTTTGTTCTTTATGCCTAATATACAGAAAAAAACGTTGCTTTTAGAAGGGGCTTTTAATTCCCTCGGTGTTCCAAAACAGCCAATCAAATCATAGTAATGGAGGCCTTTTGGCCCATCAAAGCTACACCAGTCAAACTAAGCACCCAACTATTCTGAAGGTTAATATTCTCTAACTGAACTCCAAAACCAGGTACTGTTTGCAATATAATTGAAACAATGGATACAATGTAAAGATGTCACTATTGTTATATGGGCAAATTCACAGGCAACTTACATACAGTACTCTCTGTTTGATGGAAATAATGGTTAATGCCATTGACTGCAATGGAGCAGAATATCTGATGATGCACATGATGGGTGACTGATCTGATAACAGATTTTTCATCACTGTCCAAGGCGAATTTTGACCACATTACACGTAACTACCATTCTGCATTTACTTTCGAAGTAAACAAAGTATTCCATTGTCAGAGCGAAGGTAAGATTCACAGAGCCTCCCTTTGAAAATTATTTTGGAAATAATTGTTTGGATAATTTTATCCACTCCTTGTCGGAGTCTGTCTTAAGGGTTATCATGGTTGTTTTATTTGTGATTTTCCAGCTGGAATCGGCAATTCTATTGCCTGGGAAGTAATTTAGTGGGTTTTATCACCGACACACTGTATAACTCCATACAACGTTGTTTTGAAGACAGTAGGATAATTCAAAAGCAGTGGATGTAAAATCTTTAAATATTTTCATGGCAAAATTAGGTACGTTCCTGATGATCAAGTAAATGAAAGATTATTAGGATATTCAGGAATACAGAGTTGAAGTTAAAATCAAATCAGGCTTAATTAGTCTTAATGAATGGTGGATCAAGCTCCAATGGTCAAGGGGCTCACTCTTGTTCTTTGTTTGTATGTCCAGAAATCAAGAAATTAGGGTGGCACAGAGGTTCAGTGGTTAGCACTGGTGCCTCATTGCTCCAGGGACCTGGATTCGATGCTAGACAGTAAAACTTTTGCCTTTACTCTTTCCTCCAAACTCCATTCACTAACTACTGATTATGTTGCTCTTTTTGGCAACAGTTTAAAATTATGCCAGTGTGTTCATAAACTTGGTGTCAAGTCATCACGAAGAACACCTATTTCCACCTCTGAAAAATCAATCGTCTTCACCCTATCATTGCCTGGTGAAACCCTTATTTATTCATTTGTTACCTCTAGATTCAATTATTCCAATGGTGTCCTGGCTGGCTTCCAATGTTATACCCTCTGAAAGTTTGAGGCCATCCAAATACTCAGCTGTACTAATGTGCAACAGGTTTCATTTCCCTTGCACCCCTGTGCTGATTGAATTACATTTAAGTTAAACTACATCTTAATGATAAAATATTCATCCCTACTTTCAAATTGGTTTATGCCTCTCTGTCTCTGTAATTTCCCAATTTTAGTTGCACCACTATTACTGATTATGCTTTTGCTATCTAGGCCCTAAGCTTTTGAACGTATATCTACTATCTCTCTACCTCTCTGTCTCACCTTACTCTTTTAGAACATTTCTTAAGACCTACCACTTTGTCAAGCTTTTGGTCATCTCACCTAATAGTTTTATCAGCTC
Source organism: Hemiscyllium ocellatum (assembly GCF_020745735.1). Taxonomy (NCBI): domain Eukaryota; kingdom Metazoa; phylum Chordata; class Chondrichthyes; order Orectolobiformes; family Hemiscylliidae; genus Hemiscyllium; species Hemiscyllium ocellatum. Next base: position 54,530,944 of record NC_083405.1, read on the forward strand.
CGAGGCATACTTTGTTTTATAATGCATTTGTGAAGTATCTTGTGTTACAACTAAGGTTTGAGGAATGCACTATTGATAGTACAAAGAACATGCATAGTATAAAGTAAAAGTACCAATCCTGCCAAAGGGCTTATGCCTGAAACATCTACTCTCCTGCTCCTTGGATGCTACCTGACCTGCTATGCTTTTCCAGTGCCACCCTTTTGACTCTACAGGTCTGATGTGGTCTGCTTAGCCCTACTGATGAAAAAATCTTCAGTTTTTAGGTCTTTTCAGCTTTAAAATATGCAGACAAAGGATGCTGAAATGATCAGTGGGTATTTTTTGACTGGGGAAAGGTTTGCACTGAAGTTCCCAAGAGATCGGTATTGGAATTCTTGCTTGTCTTGATATATGTTAATGATCTACATCTGGGTGTGCAGGCGACAATTAAAAGTTGTATTTGGCACAAAACTTGGGAGACTTGTAAACTGTAAATAGGACAATGTAGAACTTCAAAAGGACATTGATATGTTGTTGGAGTGGGTGGATAGATGACAAATGTATTTCAATAAAGTGCAATGTGAAACATACCTTAGTACAAAGAATGTGTACAGGCAGTATAAAATAAAAGGTACTGTTCAAATAGATGTGCGGGACCAGAGAGACCGTAAGTCATTAAAGGTGGCATGATATTTAAAGAGAATTGTTAATAAGGTATACAATACTCCTGTAATAAGGCCATAGGATAGAGGAGGAGAGAAGTTATTAAGAACTTGTATAAGACACTTATTAGATTTCAGCTGGAGTGCAATTCTAGATGCCACAATTTAGAAAAGATATGAATGCATTCAGAGAGTATAGAAGAAGTTTATGAGAATGGTTCCAGGGATGAGACAGTTCTGTTATGAAAAAAAGATTTAAGATGTTGGGGTTTTTTCTCCTTGGAGAGCAAGAAGGCCGAGAAGAGGTTTGATTGAAGTTTTCAAAATTATAAGGATTCTGAACAAAGTAAACAGGGAGAAACTGTTCCCACTGTAAAAGGATTGAGAGCCAGAGGGCACCGTTTTAAAGTGTCTTGCAAAAGAAGACTGTGAAGTGAGAGAAATTAGAAAATATAATGTCACACAGAGAATAGTTAAGGTGTGGAAATGTGGTGGAGGTGGGTTCATTTGAGGCATTCAGGAGTGTATTGGGTGATTATTTAAGCAATAACAATGTGCTGAGTTATGGACAAAGGCAGGAGAATGTCACTAAGTTAAAATGCTCAGTGCTGGAGCAGACAAGATGGACGAAATGGCTTCTTTCTGCATAATAAAACGTCTGTTTCACCCTGAACTCATACTTAGTATTTATTTTTCAGAAACAGGAGAGAACAGCTAAGCAGCCCCTTCCTCACTGGCTTTTCCCCAATTCAAGACCTGGATAAACTGCAAACCACACATTGTTCAATAGCCCCAGAAAAAGCAAGCAGTTATTATAAATCATGTGAGTTCTAGGGAGGCTTTCATTAAAAAAAAGCTCCAAAGTTCACACTGACTCTTTAATGACCAGGTATCTCCACAAAACTTGAAATAAATCAATTTTTCCACAAAACTTCAAAACTGAAATCATTTCTATACAGTATATGAAACATCTTCATTAAAATTTTGGAATATTTCATTACATCAAAAACAATACAAATTATCGCTGTTGCAATCCAGGTCATAAAGTAACCTTAAAATAAAACAAAGAACTGCAGATGCTAGAGATCAGAACGAAGATACAAATAGCTGGAGAAACACAACAGGTCTGGCAGCAGCTGTGCAGAAAAAAAAGTTAACATTTTGAGTCCAGTGACTCTTCTTCATAAGTGAAAGAAGATTCTGAAGAAAGGTTACTGGACTCAAAGTATTAACAATGTTTTCTCTTCACAGATTTGGCAATTTCTGTTTCTGTCTGTTTCATAAGGTAACTGGTTCTTCTCTAGTTCAGATTCTGAAAGATTATGATTCCTGCTGCTTTACCTTTTAATGTTCAGAATTGCTACTTCACCCTCATGGCAGCAGTTCTTTATGGATTGATGCTTTTCTGAAGTCTGAATTAAATTGGCATTAATTTTAATGCTTGAGTGGGTGTTAGTCAATGCAATGTTCTTTTGATGTACTTCTTGGAATTAACCCATATTATGTGAGATGATCAGACAAACATAACAGTTTTATTGAAAATTCTTTTGCCCTACATTTTACTGCAAGCATTCCCACATACTTAAACACGTTAAAATACTGTATACTGATATTGCATATAGTAAGATTAAACTGCAAATGGTCGGCATAGAGAAATCTGTGTTTTAATTTTTGAAGCTTTTAAATATTCATTTAGCCGTTCCAATTGTATTTCAGGTTGAGCTATATGCTGTAATCACAGGCCACGGAAGTGACGAGAATGGTTGTGGAGAGTTCTGTGTTACTTCGCATCATTTTGTAATTAATGGCATATTTAATAATACGAGGACATTTGATGATGCTGGTAAGGAATTTGACAGTCCAGTAGTATTCAGTTTTTTGATTAAATGATTTCATGAAATTAATATTGAAGCTATATGGAATTCAAGTAGAATTTAAATATTGTAAGTAATTAGAATTCACTTTTATTAAGAGTATAATGCAAATGAAAGCAATAGTGCTCAAATTTGTATTTATAGGAATTTTTAATCAGCTTCACCAGAGACATTGTTGTTACACACCTCTGAAGCAGGTAGGTCTTGAACTCAGGTCTTTTTGAACCCAGTGACACAAGAGCCCTCAAAAGGTATTTATAAAGTGCCAGTTCAGATACATTATGCCAATTTTTTGAAGCAGGTTGGACTTGAACCTGGGCCTTCTAATTCAGATGTAGGTACACTAGCACTGATCCATAAGAGCCCTTAAATTTTTATTTTTATGATTGCTAGAAATTCATGTTTTATCAGTGAATAATTACTGAGTATAACATTTCCAAATAAGAGAACCATGAATCTACTTGTTGGCATCCAAAATTCTAATCCTCAGAGATTAGAGAAACTATTTTTGTCAGAAGATATCAATGACGTGACTGATGATTGAAATGCACGCACAGAACGATAAATTGTTTTTATATAATCATTTTAGGCTTACCATCAACAGTCAAACATTTTTAAAAGAATATTACTGTGTCTTATGTAGAGAACAATTGTAGCTACAAACACTTTGGTTTGGAGGAATTTTCCAAAATCAACACAACTAATCTTTCTAAGGATAAGCAGTAAGGCTAGAAGCTGTCCGATGGATGTTTCTTATCAAATATGGCAGGTATATGCATTATTGAAGTTGTGCAATTCAGAACTACAGTTTGGAGCTTCAGATGCTGCTCCGGCTCCAAAATATCAATGCAGAATTATTATCCACTTCCAAAGTGAGTCACACAAAACATCACTTTGGTGAACTCATAAGCATTTTTCAGACTGAAGGCCCATGACCAATGGTCTGCCCTAAGGATCAGTGCTAGGTCCGCTGCTTTTTATCATTACATAAATGTGAATATAGGAGGAATAGTTTGTAAGTTTACAGTGACACTAAAACTGGTGCTGTAGTGGACAGTGAAGAAGGTTTTCTCAGAGAACAACAGGACTTTGATCTGGTGGCCAATTGGTTGAGGAGAGGCAGACGGAGTTTAATTTAGATATATATGAGGTGTTACGTTTTGGAAAGGCAAGTCAGGGGAGGGCTTATATACTTAATGTTAGGACTCAAGGTGTGTTGCCAAACAAAGAGATCAAGGGGTGCATAATTCTTTGAAAGTGGAGTCGCAGGTAGGCAGGGTGGTAAAGAAGGCATTTGGAATACTTGCCTTCATTGATCAGTGCATTGAGTATAGGAACTGGGACATCATGTTGTGGCTGTACGGGACATTAGTGAGTTCTCTTTTGGAATACTGCGTTCAATCCTGGTCTCCCTGCTATAGGAAACATGTTGTTAAACTTGAAAGGGTTCAGAAAAGATTTACACGGATGTTGCTGGAATTGGAGGGATTGAGCTGTAGGGAGAGGGCTGGGGTTTTTTTTCACTCAATAGGGTAACTAGACAAGGTCTTTTCCCTGGAGTGGGGAAGTCCAGAACTAGAGGGCACAGGTTTAGGATGAGAGGGGAAAGATATAAAAGAGACCTAAGGGGCAACTTTTTCACGCAGAGGGTGGTGCATGTGTGGAATGCTGCTAGAGGAAGTGGTGGAGGCTAGTATGATTGCAGCATTTAAGAGGCATTTGGATGAGTATATGAATGGGAAGGGTTTGGAAGGATATGGACCGGGTGCTGGAGGATGGGACTAGATTGGGTTGGGATATCTAGTTGGCATGGACGAGTTGGACCATAGAGTCTGTTTCCATGCTGACTCTCTATAACAGTATGACTCTATATAAAATTATAAACAACTGAGGTGCCAGTACTGATCCTTGCAGAACACCATTAATTACAGGCCTCCAATAACAAAAAACTTCTCTGTCTTCTATGACCAAGTTAATTTTGTATCCAACTCCTTGACTGGACTTACCCTTTCCCTAGCTACCCTCTTGCTCGTAACATATGTATAAAATTCCTTAGAATTCTACTTATTGCAACTTGCCATGCACATTTTATGGCTCTTTCAGCACACCTAATTTCTTGTTTATTTTCTTTCCTGCTTCCTTTATATTCCTCATGGTCCCGCCTGATTTCAGTTTCCCAAACCTTGCACGTGTTTCCTTTTAATTTATAAATGATCTTTCTATATCCCTTGTCATTCAGACTGCCTGAATCTTACCACCGATATTTCATCCTGACTATGCTGGTCCTCAAATCTGATAAAATACTTCCACATGTCAGATGTGTTTTATTCTCAGACAACCAACCCCAATCTAATTTCTCCAGCTCTGCCTAACACTGTTGTAATTAGACTTCTCCCAGTTTAGCACTTCCACCAGTCTTATCCTTATCCATAAGTATCTTAAAACCTACATAATTATGATCACTGTTCCAAAAATGCTCCCCCACTGAAACTTTGCTCAAGTGACCAGGCTCATTCCCCAATACAAGATATACTCCAGCCCCTCTGGGATGCACCTGACATATTCTGGGATGCGCCTAATGTATTCTGCTCCATCTAAGTACTGAGAATTAAAGGCTTCCCAGCCAATATTGGGGAAGTTAAATCATCGACTACAATAACTGTGTTGTTTTTAATTGGTTACATGATCTGCTAATATATCTGTTCCTTTATCTCCCACTGGCTATTGGGAGGGCTATAGTATAACCCCATCATAGTGATTGCACCATTCTTATTCCTGAGTTCTATGGCCTCTCCAACCATGATGTCCTCTCTTAGTGCAGCTGTGACATTTTCCTGATTCAGTAATGCAACTCTCCAACCCTTCATATATCCCCCTCTGTCATGCCTGAAACATCTAGCCCTTGGAATGTTGAGCTGCCAGTCCTACTCTTTGCTCAACGAAGTTTCTATACTGATATAAGATCTTAGTTCTGTGCACTAATACCTGTTATGCTCTGAATTAGTAAAGTTAGATCACATGGGATTTAAGCTGAGCTTTCTAAATGGATACAAAATTGGCTGATGGTAGGATACAGTAGTAGTGGCTGTATACGGAGGTTGGTGGGGTGGTAGGTGAGAACCAACCAGTACCCTTCCACTGACACCCTCCTTCGACTGACTGAACTGGTCCTCACCCTGAATAACTTCTCTTTCCAATCCTCCCACTTCCTCCAAACTAAAGGAGTTGCCATGGGCACCCGCATGGGCCCCAGCTATGCCTGTCTCTTCGTAGGATATGTGAAACAGTCCATCTTCCGCAACTACACTGGCACCACCCCCCATCTTTTCCTCCGCTACATCGATGACTGTATCGGCGCTGCCTTGTGCTCCCACGAGGAGGTTGAATAGTTCATCAACTTTACCAACACCTTCCATCCCGACCTCAAATTCACCTGGACTGTCTCAGACTCCTCCCTCCCCTTCCTAGACCTTTCCATTTCTATCTCGGGTGACCGACTCAACACAGACATCTACTATAAACCGACTGACAGCTACCTGGACTACACCTCCTCCAATCCTGCCCCCTGTAAAAACGCCATCCCATATTCCCAATTCCTTCATCTCCGCCGCATCTGCTCCCAGGAGGACCATTTCCAATACCGTACAGCCCAGATGGCCTCCTTCTTCAAGGACCGCAGATTCCCCCCAGACGTGACCGACGATGCCCTCCACCGCATCTCCTCCACTTCCCACTCCTCCGCCCTTGAGCCCCCCCCTCCAATTGCCACCAAGACAGAACCCCACTGGTTCTCACCTACCACCCCACCAACCTCCGTATACAGCGTATCATCCGCCGTCATTTCCGCCACTTCCAAACGGACCCCACCACCAGGGATATATTTCCCTCCCCTCCCCTATCAGCGTTCCGCAAAGACCACTCCCTTTGTGACTCCCTCGTCAGGTCCACACCCCACACCAACCCAACCTCCACTCCCGGCACCTTCCCCTGCAACCGCAGGAAATGCAAAACTTGCACTCACACCTCCTCCCTTACTTCTCTCCAAGGCCCCAAGGGATCCTTCCATATCCGCCACAAATTCACATACACCTCCACACACATCATCTATTGCATCCGCTGCACCCGATGTGGCCTCCTCTATATTGGGGAGACAGGCCGCCTACTTGTGGAACGCTTCAGGGAACACCTCTGGCACGCCCGGACCAACCAACCCAACCACCCCGTGGCTCAACACTTTAACTCTCCCTCCCACTCCACCGAGAACATGCAGGTCCTTGGACTCCTCCATCGCCAGACCATAACAACACGACGGTTGGAGGAAGAGCGCCTCATCTTCCGCCTGGGAACCCTCCAACCACAAGGGATGAACTCAGATTTCTCCAGTTTCCTCATTTCCCCTCCCCCCACCTTGTCACAGTCGATTCCCTCGAACTCAGCACCGCCCTCCTAACCTGCAATCTTCTTCCTGACCTCTCCACCCCCACTCCACTCCAGCCTATCACCCTCACCTTGACCTCCTTCCACCTATCACATCTCATCGCCCCTCCCCCAAGTCTCTCCTCCCTACCTTTTATCTTAACCTGCCTGGCACACTCTCCTCATTCCTGATGAAGGGCTCTGGCCCGAAACATCGAATTTCCTGTTCCTTGGATGCTGCCTGACATAATGTTGACATTGTACAGGATATTGGTGAGGCCTCATCTGGAGTACTGGGTGCAGTTCTGGCTGCCCAGTTTTAAAAGGGTATTACCAAATTGGAGAGGTTTCAGAAATAGCAGGTTGTTGCTAGGAATGTATAGATTGAGTTATAAAAATAAGTTAAATAGGCTAGGAATATTTTTCACGAGTGACCTTAATGATGTTTATAAAATCATGAGAGGCATACATAAGGTGAATGACAATGGTCTTTTCCATTGGATAGGCAAGTTCAAAACTAGGAAACGTTTTTCAGGTGAGAGGAGAAAGTTTTAAAAAGGACATGAGGAACAACTTTGTTACACTGTGGTGATTGGTTTAAATGTGACCAAGAAGATGCTTTGGATGCAGACACAGTTACAATATTTAAAAGACATTTGGATAGGTTCATGAATAGGAAAGGTTTGGAGGGATGTGAACCAAGCAAAGGCATGTGGGACTAGTTTAGTTTGGAACATGGTTGGTGTGGGTTAGTTGGACTGAAGGGTCTATTTCCTTGCTGTTTGACTCTAAATACAATTCAGATCACCAGTCACGCTGTGTTTATAAACCCTGCCCTGACTGTTCTTTTTGTTAGACATATTTGATTTAACCTCTAATTTTTCCTCAATCATTCCTTATGTTGACTAAGTGCTCTGGTCCCCACCTCCCTACCCACACTAATTTAAACCCTCCTGAGTGGCACTAACAAATCTCCCTGCCAGGATATTGGAGACTCTCCAGTTTAGATGCAATCCTTCCTTCTTGTCCAGGTTCCTTCTGCCCTGAAAGAGATCTCAATTATCCCGGTTTGGGTGGCAAAATGGCCCAGTTGTTAGCACTGTTGCCTGACAGCACCAGGGTCCCAGGTTCGATTTCAGCCTCAGGAAATGTCTGTGTGATGTCTGTGTGAAGTTTGCACATTCTCCCCGTGTCTGCGTGGGTTTCCTCTGGGTGCTCCAGCTTCCTCCCACAATCCAAAGATGTGCAGATCAGGTGAATTGGCCATGATAAATTGCCCATAATGTTAGGTGCATTAGTCATATGGTAGGGGAATGTGTCTGGGTGGGTTATTCTTCAGAGAGTCAGTGTGGACTTGTTGGGCCAAAGGGCCTGTTTCCATACTGTAGGGAATCTAAAACATATCTGTCACCCTCCCTTTTATACCAGCACTTTAGCCATGCACTCAGCTATATTATCTTCCTATTTCTGGCCTCATTGGTATGTGGCACATGGAGTAATATTAAGATTACAACCCTTGACATTTTGCTTTTCAACTTTCTATCTACTTTTTGCAAGATCTCATCTCTCATCAACCTAAATCATTAGTTTCAATATCTAACATCTCTGAGTTGCTCACGTCCTCTTTCAGAATGTCCTGTGTCCGCTCAGAGATAACCTTAACCCTGGCAACATCCTGGAATCTTGCTTACAGCAACAGAAATGCCTATGTGTTCTCCTGATTATAGAATCCTCTATCACTAACACTTGCCTACAGTTCAACTCTCCTTGCTGTAGAACAGAGCCAATCACAGTGCCATTGACCTGGCTGCTGCTGTTGCTTTCCCCTGAGAGGTCATCCCCCAAACAGTATCCAAAATAGTTTATCTATTTGAGAGGGAAATAGCTGCACTGTTTGCCTGCCCCTCCTGGCAGTCACCTATTAATCTGGCTCCAGCTTAGATATGACCATATCTCTGAGATTCCTATCTATAAAACCTTCTGTCTCCTTTATGCTTATTTACTGATACCAACTACTGCTCCAGTTGATCGATGTGGTCTGAGAGGAGCTGCAGTTGGACATACTTCCTGCAGACGTAGTTGTCAGGGACATTTGAGTTCTCCCTGATTTCCTACATCTCCAGCAGTTAGCACTGCTGCCTCACAAGGCAAGGGACCCGGGTACGATTCTAGCCTCAGGCGACTGTCTGCGTGGAGTTTGTACATTCTCCCCGCATCTGCTTGAGTTTCCTCACAAAATCTAAAGATGTGCAGGTAAGGTGAATTGGCCGTGAAAAATTGCCCATAGTGTTCAGGGATGTAGAGGTTAGATGCATTAGTCAGGGGTGATAATAGGGTAGGGGAATCAAACTGGGTGGCTTACTCTTTGGAGGGTCGGTGTGGACTTGTTGGGCTGAAGGGCCTGTTTCCACACAGTAGGTTGTCTATGATTTCACAGGTGGAGCATACCACTCCACTTACTGAGCATCTAATAACCATTGGATTAAAAGGAAAGACTTTGCTGGTCAAAACTTAATGCTGCTCACACTCCTTAGAAAAGCCCAATGCTCACCAAAGCCCACATTTTAACCTCAACAGAAACACTTCAGCCTCACTGCTGTTTCTAGAGCTGTGATAGTTTTAACCTATAACCAAATTTTCTCCCTTTTTTATTTCCAAAATATATTTTATTCGTAAAAATCTTTTGGTATCTGTGCAGTTGGTGATGCCTTTCATATGTATACATTGCATGTCTTTACATACAGAGATCAGACTGAGTCATTTGTATTTACAAGTCTGTATGTCAACCATCCAGGTGTTTAGCTGAGACGTCAGCAGAACCCAATTACTGAGTGGACCCCCCATTTTCTCTCTTATTTTTATTTATTTCAAAAATATACTTTGTGCTTAGAAATCTTTTGATATCTGTACAGTTAGTGATGCCATTCATATATACATTACATGTACTTACATACAGAGATCAGAGTGAATCATTTATATTGACAAGTCTGTATGTTGACCATCCAGATGTTTAGCTGAGATGTCAGCGGAGCCCAATTACTGAGTGGAGCCCCCTGTTGTTCTTCGGCAGGCAGGCTTTATATGGTGGTCTTTCCCCACTGCGCTTTGGCAGCAGCTGCCCCAAGGTTCAGCGCATCCCTCAGCACATAATCCTGGACTTTGGAATGTGCCAGTCCGCAACACTCAGTCAGATTCACCTCTTTCAGCTGGAAAACCAACAGGTTTCGGACAGACCAAAGATCGTCTTTCACCGTGTTGATGATCCTCCAGGCACAGTTGATGTTTGTTCTCTCTTTTTTTTTATTTCAAAAATATACTTGATTCATAAAATATTTTGATGATCATGCCATACATCCGTAAACATTCTACTTGGTATACAGAGACAGAGTAATCATTCATATATACAGGTCTGTATGATTACATTTTTAGCTGAGGCGTCAGCAGAGCCCAAATGACTGCGTGGGCCCCCTGTTCTTTTTAGGCAGGCAGATGTTACATGGTGGTCTTTCCCCACCGCGCCTTGGCGGCAACTGCCCCAACCTTCAGCGTGTCCCTCAACACGTAGTCCTGAACCTCGGAATGTGCCAGTTTGCAACACTTAGTCTGGGTCAACTCCTTCAGCTGGAAGATCAACAGGTTTCGGACCGCCCAGAGAATGTCCTTCACCGAGTTGATGATCGTCCAGGCACAGTTGATGTTCGTCTTGGTGTGCGTCCCGGGGAACAGACCGTACAGCACGGAGTCCCACGTCACGGCGCTGCTCGGGACGAACCTTGACAAACACCAATGCATTCCTCTCCAGACTTCTTCTGCATAGGCACATTTCAGAAGGAGGTGTGTGACAGTCTCAATTCCCCCGCAGCCGCTTTGAGGGCAGCGTGCGGTGCGGCTGAGAATCCGGGCGTGCATAAAGGATCTCACAGGCAGAGCCCTTCTCACCATCAGCCAAGCCACATGTGGTTTCTTTTGGAAAGTTCTGGCGATGAGGCATTCTGCCAAATGGCTTTGACAGTCTGCTCAGGGAACCACCCGATTTGGTTCAAGACGAAGGGAGAGAGGAAATAGTACAGTAATGTAATGTTTAGGTGCCACCATTCTTTGACATTGAATCCTCCGTGACCTCTTCTCAGTCATGTTGAATGAGTCTACAAATCCCAGAATCCTTCTCTTCTCATCTCCCTGCTGCCCTCTTTTGGATGCTCTCCTTCCTGTGGAGCCCCAGAATCTCCTTCCCAATCGAAGTGAGGTAATTGATATCTCAGGTTCAATTGCAACACACGCAAATACTAGTCAAAATGTGAATAATGGAGACAGAACTCAGCCTCGGTATTGTTAGTAAGTTTGCAGAAGACACCAAAATTGTTCTGGACAGCGAAGAAGGTTGCCTCAGATTATAATGGGATCTTGATCAGATGGGCCAATGGGCTGATGAGGGGCAAATGGAGTTTAATTTAGATAAATGCGAGGTGCTGCAGTATGGGGAAGCAGGACTTATAGATTTAATGGTAAGGCCCTCGGGAATATTGCTGAACAAAAAGACCTTGGAGTGGTGGTTCATAGCTGCTTGAAAGTGGAGTCACAGGTACATAGGATAGATTAGATTAGATTGCTTACAGTGTGGAAACAGGCCCTTCGGCCCAACAAGTCCACACCGACCCTCTGAAGAGCAACCCACCCAGACCCATTCCCACACATTTTCCCCTTCACCTAATACTACAGGCAACTTAGCATAGTCAATTCACCCAACCTGCACATTTTTGGAGTGTGGGAGGAAACCGGAGCACCCGGAGGAAACCCACACAGACACAGGGAGAATGTGCAAACTCCGCACGGACAGTTACCTGAGGTGGGAAATGAACCCGGGTCTCTGGCACTGTGAAGCAGCAGTGCTAACCACTGTGCCATAGTGAAGAAGGCATTTGGTATGCTTTCCTTTATTGGTCAGAGTACTGAATTCAGGAATTGGGAGGTCATGTTGCAGCTGTACAGGACATTTGTTAGGTCACTTTTGGAATATTGCATGCAATTGTGGTCTCCTTCCTATCAGAAGGATGTTGTGAAACTTGAAAGGGTTCAGAAAAGGATTTTGCTGTGGAACGCCTCATATCCTGCCTTGGGACCGTGCAACCACATGGGATAAATGTGGATTTCAACAGCTTCCTCATTTCTCCTCCATCCACATTATCCCATCCCAAGCCTCCAACTCGGCACCGCCCTCTGGACTCATCCATCATCGCCCCCTCTGAACTATCACCTTCTCCCTCACCTTCATCTACCTATCGCCTTTCCAGCTACCTCCCCCCAACCCCACCCCGTCCCATTTGTCTCTCAGCCCTGACCCACAAACCTCATTCCTGATGAAGGGCTTATGCCCGAAATGTCAATTCTCCAGCCCCTCGGATGCTGCCTGACCTGCTATGCTTTTTCAACACCACAGTCTCGACACTGGTTACAAAGGCCCAACAACGTCTCTTCAGAGAGTCATAGAGTCATAGAGATGTACAGAATGGAAACAGACCCTTCAGTCTAACCCGTCCATGCCGACCAGATATCCCAACCCAATCTAGTCCCACCTGCCAGCACCCGGCCCATATCCCTCCAAATCTTCCTATTCAAATACCCATCCAATTGCCTCTTAAATGTTGCAATTGTACCAGCCTCCACCACTTCCTCTGGCAGCTCATTCCATACACATACCTCCCTCTGTGTGAAAACGTTGCCCCTTAGGTTTTTTTTATATCTTTCCCCTCTCACCCTAAATGTATGCCTTCTAGTTCTGGACTCCCCGACCCCAGGGAAAAGACTTTGCCTATTTACCCTATCCATGCCCCTCATAATTTTGTAAACTTCTATAAGGTCATCTCTCGGCCTCTAACGCTCCAGGGAAAACTGCCCCAGCCTGTTCAGCCTCTCCCTGTAGCACAAGTCCTCCAGTTCTGGCAACATCCTTGTAGATCTTTTCTGAACCCTTTCAAGTTTCACAATATCTTTCCAATAGGAAGGAGACCAGAATTGCACAATATTCCAACAGTTGCCGAACCAATGTCCTGTACAATTGCAACATGACCTCCCAACTCCTGTACTCAGCATTGTGACCAATAAATGAAAGCATACCAAATGCCTTCTTCACTATCCTACCTACCTGCGACTCCACTTTCAAGGAGCTATGAACCTGCACTCCAAGGTCTCTTTGTTCAGCAACACTCCCTAGGACCTTACCATTAAGTGTATAAGTCCTGCTAAGGTTTGTTTTCCCAAAATGCCGCACCTCACATTTACCTGAATTAAACTCCATCTGCCACTTCTCAGCCCATTGGCCCATCTGGTTCAAATCCTGTTGTAATCTGAGGTAACCCTCTTCGCTGTCCACTCCACCTCCGATTTTGGTATCATCTGCAAGCTTACTAACTGTACCTCTTATGCTTGCATCTAAATCATTTATGTAAATGACAAAAAGTAGAGGACCCAGCACCGATCCTTGTGGCACTCCACTGGTCACAGGCCTCCAGTCTGAAAAACAACCATCCACCGCCACCATCTGTCTTCCACCTTTGAGCCAGTTCTGTATCCAAATGGCTAGTTCTCCCTGTATTCCATGAGATCTAACCTTGCTAATCAGTCTCCCATGGGGAACCTTGTTGAATGCCTTACTGAAGTCCATATAGACCACATCTACTGCTCTGCCCTCATCAATCTTCTTTGTTACTTCCTCAAAATACTCAATCAAGTTTGCGAGACATGATTTCCCACGCCCAAAGCCATATTGACTATCCCTAATCAGTCCTTGCATTTCCAAATGCATGTGCATCCTGTCCCTCAGGATTCCCTCCAACAACCCACCACCGACGTCAGTCTCACTGGTCGAAAGTTCCCTGGTTTGTCCTTCCCACCTCTCTTAAACAATGGCACCATGTTAGCCAACCTCCAGTCTTCCGGCACCTCACCTGTGACTATCGATGATACAAATATCTCAGCAAGACGCTTTAGCTTCCCACAGAGTTCTAGGGTATACCTGATCAGATTCTGGGGATTTATCCACCTTTGCCCGTTTCAAGACATCCAACACTGCCTCCTCTGTAATCTGGACATTTTGCAAGATGTCACCATCTATTTCCCTACAGTCTATATCTTCCATATCCTTTTCCACAGTAAATACTGATGCAAAATATTCATTCAGTATCTCCCCCATTTTCTGTGGCTCCACACAAAGCCCACCTTGCTGATCTTTGAGAGGCCCTATTCTCTCCCTAATTACCCTTTTGTCCTTAATATATTTGTAAAGACACTTTGGATTCTACTTAATTCTATTTGCCAAAGCTATCTCATGTCCCCTTTTTGCCCTCCTGATTTCCCACTTAAGTATACTCCCACTGCCTTTATACTCTTTTAAGGATTCACTCGATCTATCCTGTCTATATCTGACATATGCTTCCTTCTTCTTCTCAACCAAACCCTCAATTTCTTTAGTCATCCAGCATTCCCTCTACTACCAGCATTCCCTTTCACCCTGACAGGAGTATACTTTCTCTGGATTCTTGTTGTCTCATTTCTGAAGGCTCCCCATTTTCCAGCCGTCCCTTTACCTGCGAACATCTGCCTCCAATCAGCTTTCGAATGTTCTTGCCTAATATTGTCAAAATTGGCCTTTCTCCAATTTAGAATTCCAACTTTTAGATCTGGTCTATCCTTTTCCATCACTATTTTAAAACGAATAGAATTATGGTCGCTGGCCCCAAAGTGCTCCCCCACTGACACCTCAGTCACCTGCCCTGCCTTATTTCCCAAGAGTAGGTTTTGCACCTTCTCTAGTAGGTACATCCACATACTGAATCAGAAAATTGTCTTGTACTTAAGAAATTCCTCTCCATCTAAACCTTTAACACTATGGCAGTCCCAGTCGATGCTTGGAAAGTTAAAATCCCCTACCACAACTACCCTATTATTCTTACAGATAGCTGAGATCTCCTTACAAGTTTGTTTCTCAATTTCCCTCTGACTATTGGGGGGTCTATGATACAATCCCAATAAGGTGACCATCTTACTTACTTCTCAATTCCACCCAAATAACTTTCCTGGATGTATTTCTGGGAATATCCTCCCTCAGCACAGCTGTAATGCTATCTCTTATCAAAAATGCCACTCCCCCTCCTGTATTGTCTCCCTTTCTATCCTTCCTGTAGCATTTGTATCCTGGAACATTAAGCTGCCAGTCCTGCCCATCCCTGAGCCATGCTTCTGTAATTGTTATGATATCCCAGTCCCATTTTCCTAACCATGCCCTGAGTTCATCTGCCTTCGCTGTTAGGCCCCTTGCATTGAAATAAATGCAGTTTAATTTATTAGTCCTACCTTGTCCCTGCCTGCCCTGACTGTTTGACTCACTTCTATTCTCAGCTGTACCCGTCTCAGATCGATCTCTTTCCTCACTATCTCCCTGGGTCCCACCCCTCACCTTACTAGTTTAAATCCTCCCAAGCAGTTCTTGCAAATTTCCCTGCCAGTATATTAGTCCCCTTCCAATTTAGGTGCAATCTGTCCTTCTTGTACAGGTCACTTCTACCCCAAAAGAGATTCCAATGATCCAAAAATGTGAATCCTTGTCCCATACACCAGCTCCTCAGCCATGCATTCATCTGCTCTATCCTCTTATTCCTGCCCTCACTAGCTCATAGCACTGGGAGTAATCCAGATATTACTACCTTTGAGGACCTCCTTTTTAAATTTCTGCTTAACTCTCTGTAATCTCCCTTCAGAATCTCAACTTTTTCCCTTCCTATATCATTGGTTCCAATGTGGACAATAACCTCCTGCTGGCCCCTCTCCCCCTTGAGAACATTCTGCACCCTCTCTGAAACATCCATGATCCTGGCACCAGGGAAACAACACACCATCTCTGCTGGCCACAGAAATGTCTGTTTGTACCTCGGACTGCAGAATCCCCGAACACAATTGATCTCTTGGAACCTGACGTACCCCTCATTGCATTAGAGCCAGTCTCAATACCAGGAACTTGGCTGTTTGTGCTACGTTCCCTTGAGAATCCATCACCCCCTACATTTTCCAAAACAGCATACCTGTTTGAAATGGGTATATCCACAAAAGACTCCTGCACTAGCTGCCTATCTCTCTTACCTTCCCTGGAGTTAACCCATCTATGTGACTGTATCTGAGACTTCCTCCCCTTCCTAAACTGCCATCCATCACATACTGTTGCTGTTGCAAATTCCTCATTGCTTCTAACTGTCTCTCCAACTGATCCATTCGATCTGATAAGATTTGCATCCAAAAGCATTTATGGCAGATATAATGCACAGTAACCCTTAAACTCTCTTCAGACTCCCACATCTGACAAGAAATACATATCACTCTATTATAGGCCATTTTTGCTCCTTCACAATCTACACACCCAGAAAATAACACCGTCTTATTCCTGTACGAACACTGCCCCAGGGTTAAATTAATAGTTATGGCTTATATTTTAAGTTTAATCAAGAGACATATCTCCAAAAACATATAATCAAGAAGGAACCCACTCCACCCACTACTGCAGATTCTCTGTAGGCCACACTTAAAACAATGATTAAGTTATCTGATTCTGTGCTGTGAACTTTGCCCAACAGTTCCACCAAGATCATTTGTGAATTTCCCTGTTTGTTAATTTTCCCAGATGCACTCCGATGTCCAACGATATATGAATTCAAACAGCAAAGAGAGTAACTGTGTGGGTTCTCTCTCTCTCTCTCTCCTGCAATTACCTCACCATGTGCTTCCTTTGTCTGTTCTTCTTCCTTTTAAAACTACTGTTGTTTTGACCTTTTTTTTCCAAAGTTCCAAAACAATGCAACAGCATATAAAACAGTAATTGCTGCTCCTGGAATTCAAGGAAATCACCTCCAACACCTAAAATACCTCAAAAAAAGGAGCAGGTGAATACCCTTGCCAACTTTTATAGCATTATGTCTGGATGTATCACTACCTGATATGGCAACTGGTCCATTCAAGATCAGAGACAGTTACAGAGAGTGGTGAACTCAGCCCAGACAATCACAAAGGCCAACCTCCCATCTATAGAATCCATCTGCCAGGCCCACTGCCAAGGAAAGGCTGCCAGCATTCGTAAAGATCCATCCCATCCAGGCAATGCTTTTCTACAGCCTCTACCATCGGGGAGAAGGTATAGAAACCGAACACACGCACCAGCCGGTTTCATAGAACATAGAACATAGAAAAATACAGCGCAGTACAGGCCCTTCGGCCATTGATGTTGCGCTGATCCAAGCCAATCTAACCTACACTAGCCCACTTTCCTCCATATGCCTATCCAATGCCCGTTTAAATGCCCATAAAGAGAGAGAGTCCACCACTGTTACTGGCAGGGCATTCCATGAACTCACAACTTGCTGAGTAAAGTAATATCTGACTCCATACGTGGAAAAAGGTTCTTATGGTCAGCCCTTCCTGATGAAGGGCTTATGCCCGAAACGTCGAATTTCCTATTCCTTGGATGCTGCCTGACCTGCTGTGCTTTAACCAGCAACACATTTTCAACTGTGATCTCCAGCATCTGCAGACCTCATTTTTTAACCCTATCTAAACCCCTACTCATCTTGTACACCTCTATCAAGTCACCCCTAAACCTTCTTTTCTCCAATGAAAACAGCCCCAAGTGCCTCAGCCTTTCCTCATACGATCTTCCTACCATACCAGGCAACATCCTGGTAAACCTCCTTTACACCTGTTCTAGTGCCTCCACATCTTTCCTATAGTATGGCGACCAAAACTGCACACAATACTCCAGATGCGGCCGCACCAGAGTCTTATACAACTGCAACATGACCTCAGGACTCCGGAACTCAATTCCTCTACCAATAAAAGCCAGTACGCCATATGCCTTCTTCACAGCACTATTTACCTGGGTGGCAACTTTTAGAGATCCGTGTACATGGACACCAAGATCCCTCTGCTCATCCACACTACCAAGTATCCGACCATTAGCCCAGTACTTCATCTTCTTGTTACTCTTACCAAAGTGAATCACTTCACACTTAGCTACATTGAACTCCATTTGCCACCTTTCTGCCCAGCTCTGCAGCTTATCTATATCCCGCTGTAACCTGCCACATCCTTCCTCACTGTCAACAACTCCACCGACTTTCGTATCATCCGCAAATTTGCTCACCCAACCTTCTAGCCCCTCCTCCAGGTCATTTATAAAAATGACAAACAGCAAGGGTCCCAAAACAGATCCTTGCGGAACACCACTAGTAACTGCACTCCAAGATGAACCTTTACCATCAACTATTACCCTCTGTCTTCTTCCAGCCAGCCAATTCCTAATCCAAACCTCCAACTCACCCTCAATGCCATACCTCTGTATTTTTTGCAGTAGCCTACCATGGGGAACCTTATCAAACGCCTTACTAAAATCCATATACACCACATCTACCGTTTTACCCTCGTCCACCTCCTTAGTCACCTTCTCAAAGAATTCAATAAGGTTTGTGAGGCACGACCTGCCCTTCACAAAACCATGCTGATTATCCTTGATCACATTATTCCTATCCAGATGTTCATAAATCCTATCCCTTACAATTCTCTCTAAGACTTTGCCCACAACAGAGGTAAGACTCACCGGCCTATAGTTACTAAGGTTATCCCTACTCCCCTTCTTGAACAAGGGAACCACATTTGCTATCCTCCAGTCTTCTGGCACTAGTCCTGTAGACAACGAGGACATAAAAATCAAGGCCAATGGCTCTGCAATCTCTCCCCTTGCTTCCCCGAGAATCCTAGGATAAATGCCATCAGGCCCAGGGGACTTATCTATATTCACCCTTTCCAGAATTTCCAACACCTCTTCCCTACATATTTCAAAGCCATCCATTCTAATTAATTGTGATTCAATATTCACATCGGCAACAATGTTCTGTTCCTGAGTGAATACTGACAAAAAGTATTCATTCAGTGTCTCCCCAATTTCTTCAGCCTCCACACGCAATTTCCCACTACTATCCTTGACTGGACCTATTCCTACCCTAGTCATCCTTTTATTCCTGACATACCTATAGAAAGCCTTTGGGTTTTCCCTAATCCTACCAACCAAGGACTTTTCATGTCCCCTCCTTGCTGCTCTTAGCTCTCTCTTTAGATCCTTCCTGGCTACCTTATAACTCACAATCGCCCCAATTGAACCTTCATGCCTCATCTTTACATAGGCCGCCCTTTTCCCTTTAACAAGGGATTCCAATTCCTTATTAAACCACGGCTCCCTCATATGACCCTTTCCTCCCTGCCTGACAGGTACATACTTATCAAGGACACTCAGTAGTTGCTCCTTGAACAAGCTCCACATATCGATTGCACCCTTCCCTTGAAGCTGACTTTTCCAAGCCACACATCCTAAGTCATGCCTCACCGCATCATAATTTCCCTGCCCCCAGCTATAACTCTTGCCCTGTAGTGCACACTTATCCCTCTCCATCACTAGAGTAAAAGTCACCGAATTGTGGTCACTGTCCCCGAAGTGCTCACCTACCTCCAATTCTAACACCTGGCCTGGTTCGTTGCCCAGAACCAAATCCAGTATGGCCTCACCTCTTGTTGGCCTGTCTACATATTGTGTCAGGAAATCCTCCTGCACACATTGGACAAACACCGACCCATCTAATGTACTCGAGCTATAGCTTTCCCAGTCAATATCTGGAAAGTTAAAGACCCCATAACAACCACCCTGCTACTTTCACTCTTGTCCTGAATCATCCTTGCAATACTTTCTTCTACGTCTCTAGGACTATTGGGAGGCCTGTAGAAAACTCCTAACAGCGTGACCTCACCTTTCCTATTTCTAAGCTCAGCCCAAACTACCTCAGATAGCGAGTCTTCATCCATCGTCCTTTTCACTGCTGTAATATTATCTTTGACAAGCAATGCCACACCTCCCCCTCTTTTACCCCCACCTCTGGCCCTACTAAAACATTTAAACCCTGGAACCTGCAACAACCAATCTTGTCCCTGTTCTACCCATGTCTCATAATAGCCACAACATCGAACTCCCAAGTACCAACCCACGCTGCAAGTTGCAACTTTCAAAACAGTTTCTACCCTACTATTGTTAGAATACTGAATGGACTCACAAACCCTTAGCATTCACCCATACCTGTGTTTTTGTTTTTGCTGCAGTTTACCTATTACTTACATATCTATGCTATTTAACGATGTCATCTGCCTGTATTGCTCGCAAGACAAAGCTTTTCACTATGCCTCGGTACACATGACAATAAATTCACTTCAATTCAATTCAGTTCACTTCCACTTGGAAAGTTTATGACATGTGCGTGGTTGATGCTGAACTTCTCCATGCTTCTTGACAGTAACCACAGGCTTTCAGACAGGCTTTGAATGCATCAAGAATTTCTCTCTGCAACACCATTTTCTGAATGACATCTTATTAAGTCTTCAGTTGAGTTGTGCAGAGCAGAACACATATGCAACCACCCTCTGGCAAATCATACCAGCTCACTAGTAGAGGCTCCCTAAATACCCACATCTTCAAAGATCAAGAAGCCCAGCACTTCAGTGCAAAGGACTGGACTGAAGCATTTTCAACCCTTCACAACCAGAAACGTGGAGAGGACATCCAACTCAGCCTCCTTCTGGTATCATACCTGCCAGACTTATACCAATTCAACTCACTCCACACAATATCAAGAAATGATCAAATGCTCTGTTTACTGCAATAGATGTAGACCCTCACAACATTCTGACAATAGTCTGAAGGCATGCTTCAGAACTATTCGGCCAAGCTGTTAGCAGAAAGGTTAAAATACTGGCATATCTGAAGTATGGAAACTTATCCAGGTTTATTCTGTGCACAAAACAGGACATCTAACTCCATTAATTACTGCACAATCAACATGCTCTCAATCATCAACAAAATGATGGAAAGGGGATGTCAACAGTGCTATCATGGACACTGCTCAATGACACTTAGCTTGGTTTCCATCAGGCCATCTTCTCATTCCAGGACCTCCCTGCAGGATTTCCTCAGTTTCGTGTCCTAGGCGTAACCATCTTCAACGATAACCTCCCCTCAATCATATGGTCAAAATTGCAAATGTCCACTGCTGATTGTGCAATATTCAGCATCATTGACAACTCTCCAGATTCCCACCAGTATGGAAACAGGCCCTTCAGCCCAACAAGTCCATACCGATCCTCTGAAGAGTACCCCATCCAGACTCAATACCCAGATATTGAGGTAGTCTGTGCACAAGTGCAGCAAAACCAAGACAACATCCTAGCAAACTACTCGAGTGTGACGCAATGAACATCTCCATCGAGGAAGAATCCAACTATTGGCTCTTACATTCAATGGCATTGGGACCACTGAAACTGCCCCTCCCCTGCTATCAGTACACTGGGTTTACCATTGCCCAGAAACTGAACTGGACCAGCCGTATATACGCCACGGCTACAAGAGCAGGTCAGAGGATGGGAATTTTGCAGCGAGTAACTCACCTTCAAGCTTGGCTACCATTTGTAAAGCACAAGTCAGGAGTGTGATGAAATGGTCTGCACTTGCCTGGAGCGTAGCTTCAACAATACTGAGGAAGCTCAACCCCATCCAAGACAAGGCGAGCCATTTCATTGCTATTTTACCTAATACTTTCAACGTTCACTTTCTCCCCACCCAATGCACAGTGGCTGCAGTGTGTACCATCTGTAAGATGCAGAGCAGCAGCTCACCGAGGCTACTTCAACAATGTCCTCCAAACATTGCCTGGGAGGCTAGATGAGGTAGGAAATCCTATAACCTTTAAAAAGTATGTGATGAGCACTTGAAATGTCATAACATTCAAGGCTATGGGTCAAGTGCTGGAAAGTAGGACTAGAATAGACTTGAATAGAGTAGTGAGTTTTTTTGGTGCAGACATGGGCTGAAGGACTTCTGCCCTTATTGATCTAGCAGCAGGAGGTGCGGGAGCGTCGAACAGGAGGCGGTCGGAGAGGTCATGAGGTTATGTATTTGGGCGGTTGCTTTACTCGAAACACTACTCAGGTAGTGTCTCCCACCCATCCTCCTCCTCTAACCAAACAAAAAGTTCTGTGCATAAGCTGGTAACGTGATAAGTGTTTTCTTTTGTGTTTCATTTTTTCAGCGGTCTATTTGGGAATTTAGAATAGTGGGAATGGAGGTTAGGGCAGTTGAATGTTCCTCCTGCAGTATGTGGGAGGTAAGGGATACCTCTAGTGGCCTTGCTGACTGCATTTATGCACCCAACACCAGCTTCTTGATAACCGTGTTAGGGAACTGGAGCTGGATGAACTTTGGATCATTCGAGAGGTGGAGGGGGATATTGAGAGGAGTTACAGGGAGGTAGTTACTTCACAGCCATGTAAAGAATGTAAAAGGGAGACCGTCAGGGGTAGGAAAGGGAAGTGGCAGGCAGTGCAGGGATCTCCTGTGGTGGTTCCCCTCAACAACAAGTATACCACTTTGGATACTGTTTGGGGCGGGGGTTGACTTACCAGGGGTAGGTAAGGGGGCACAGGTCTCTGGCAGAGAGTCTGTCCCTATTGTTCAGAGGGGAAGGGGGAAAAGGAGCAGAGCTTTAGTCATTGGGGACTCCATAGTTAGGGGGACAGATAGGAGGTTTTGTGGGAACGAGAGAGACTCACTATTGGTGTGTTGCCTCCCAGGTGCCAGGGTTCGTGATGTCTCTGATCGTGTTTTCAGGATCTTTGAGAGGGAGGGAGGGGAAGCAGCCCCAAGTCGTGGTCCACATAGGCACCAATGAAATAGGTAGGAAGAAAGATGGGGATCTAAGACAGAAATTCAGCGCGTTAGGATGGAAGCTTAGAGCTAGAACAAACAGAGTTGTTATCTCAGGTTTGTTGCCCGTGCCACGTGGTAGTGAAATGAGGAACAGGGAGAGAGTGGAGCTGAACACATGGCTGCAGGGTTGGTGTAGGAGGGAGGGTTTTGGATTCTTGGATAATTGAAACTCTTTCTGGGGAAGGTGGGACCTCTACAAACAGGATGGTCTTCACCTGAACCAAAGGGGTACCAATATCCTGGGGGGGAATTTGCTAATGCCCTTTAGGGGGGATTTAAACTAGGGCAGTGGCAGGATGGGAACTTAAATTGTAGCACCAGTGTACAGAAGGTTGAGGGCAGTGAGGTCAGGGATAGGTTTACAAGGTTGTGAGAGGGCACCGACAATCAGGATGTTGGTTTAAAATGTGTGTACTTCAGTGCCAGGAACATCCGGAATAAGATGGGTGAACATACAGCATGGGTTGGTACCTGGGATTTTGATATTGTGGCCTTTTCAGAGACATGGCTAGAGAGGGGACAGGAATGGTTGTTGCAGATTCCAGGATTTAGATTTTTCAGCAAGAACAGAGAAGATGGTAAGGTGGGGCCAGTGTGTAGGGTAGTTTGGGCTACGGTTAAAAACAAGAAAGGAGAGGTCACCCTGTTGGGAGTTTCCTATAGGGCTCCGAATTGTTCCAGGGATGTAGAGGAAAGCATAGCAAAGATGATTCTCGATAGAAGCAAGAGTAACAGGGTAGTTGTTATGGGAGACTTTAACTTTCCCAACATTGACTGGGAATACTGTAGTTCAAGTAGGTGAGATGAGTCAGGTTTTGTTCAATGTGTGCAAGAGGATTTTCTGACATAGTATGTAGACAGGCCAACAAGGGAAGATGCCATATTGGATTTGATACAGGGGAATGAACCTGGCCAGGTGTTAGATTTGGAGGTAGGTGAGCACTTTGACAATAGTGACCATAATTTGGTTATATTTGCAATAGCAATGGGCAGGGGTAGGTATATACTGCAGGGAAAGAGATACAACTGGGGAAAGGCAATTATGATGCAATTAGGCAAGATTTAGAATGCATAGGATGGGGAAAGAAACTGCAGGGGACGGACACACTTGAAATGTGGAGCTTATTCAAGGAATAGCTACTGTGAGTCCTTGATAAGTATATACCTATCAGGCAGGGAGGTAGTTGCTGAGAGAGGGAGCAATGGTTTACTAAAGAAATTGAAGCTCTTATCAAGAGGATGAAGAAGGCTTATGTGAGGATGAGGAATGAAGGCTCAGTTAGGGGGCTTGAGAGTTATAGGTTGGTCAGAAAAGATTTAAAGAGAGGGCTGAGAAGAGCCAGGTGGAGACATGAAAAGTTGTTGGCGGATAGGATCAAGGAAAATCCTAAGCCCTTCTATAGGTATATCAGGAATAAGAGAATGACGAGAGTAAGATTAGGGCCAATCAAGGACGGTAATGGAAAGTTGTATGTGGAATCTGAGCTCACAGGGGAAGAGCTTAATATGTACTTTTCATCAGTATTTACGTTCGAAAAGAGCAATGTTTGTGAGAATACGGAGATACAGTCTACAAGATTAGATGGGATTGTGGTTGACAAAGAGGAGGTTTCAGCAATTTTGGAAGATCTGGAAATAAATAAGACCCCTGGGCCAGATGGGATTTATCCTTGGATTCTCTGGAAAGCCAAGGAGGAGATTGTAGAGGCTTTGGCTTTGATCTTTATGACATCATTGTTGATAGGAGTAGTGCCAGAAGACTGGAGGATAGCAAATGTTGTTCCCTTGTTTAAGAAGGGGAGTCGGAACAACCCTGGTAATTATAGGCCAGTGGGCCTTACTTCGGTTGTGAGTAAAGTGTTGGTAAAGGTTATAACAGATAGGATTTGTAATCATCTGGAAAGGAATAATTAGGGATTAGGAATAATCAACACAGTTTTGTGAAGGTTGTGCCTCACTAACCTTACTGAGTTCTTCGAGAAGGTGACAAGACGGGTGGATGAAGGTAAAGCGGTTCATATGGTGTATATGGATTTCAGTAAGGTGTGTGATAAGGTTCCACATTGTAGGTTGTTGCACAAAATATGGAGTTTCGGGATTGAAGGTGCTTTAGTGGTTTGGATCAGAAATTGGCTACCTGAAAGAAGACAAAAGGTGGTGGTTGATGGGAAATGTTCATCCTGAAGTTTAGTTGCCAGTGGTATGCCGCAAGGATCTATTTTGGGGCCACTGCAGTTTGTCATTTTTATAAATGATCTGGATGTGGGCAATTTGTGGATGACACTAAGGAAGGCTAAGAGTTGTGGATAATGCCGAAGGATGTTGTGTGTTACAGAGGGACATGGATCTGATGCAGAGCTGGGCTGAGAAGTGGCAAGTGGAGTTTAATGTGAAAAAGTGTGAGGTAGTTCACTTCAGAAGAAGTAACAGGATTGCAGAGTACTGGGCTAATGGTAAAATTTTTGGAAGTGTAGATGAACAGAGAGATCTTGGTGTCCTGGTCCACAAATCCCTGAAAGTTGCCATCCAGGTTGTTAAGAAGGCGTATAGTATGTTGGCATTTATTGGTAGGGGGATTGCGTTTTGGAGGCATGAGGTCATGCTTCAGCTGTACAAGACATTGGTAAGGCTGTACCTGGAGTATTGTGTACAGTTCTGGTCACCACATTATGGGAAGGATGTGGAAGCTTTGGAGAGGTTTCAGAGGAGTTTTACTAGGATGTTGCCATGTATGGAAGGAAGTTCTTATGAGGAAAGGCTGAGGCAACTGAGGCTGTTTTCATTGGAGAGATTAAGGTTGAGAGGTGACTTAATCGAGACATATAAGATAATCAGAAAGTTAGATGGGGTGAACAGTGAGAGCCTTTTTCCTTGGATGGTTAAGGCTAACATGAGGGGACATAGCTTTAAATTGAGGGGTGATAGGTTTAGGTAGATATTAAGGGTAGTTTCTTCACTCAGAGTAGGGGCGTGGAACGGCCTGCCTGCAACAGTAGTAGACTCGCCAACATAAAGGCATTTAATTGGGCATTGGACATATAAATGGATAATGATGGAACGGTATAGGCTAGATGGGCATCAGATTATTTTCACAAGTCGGTGCAAAATTGAGGGCCGAAGGGCCTGTACTGCGCTGTAACCTTCTATGTTCTATGCCCTGTATGATTCTGTGTCTTCTGTGAAAATCTAAATTGGGGAGCTGATGAGTTAAGGCCCTTAATTAAGTATGCAAGGGCTTTAATCGATGGTGGGTTGAGGAGATTGCCAATGGACCCTTTCACCCAATTATCTCTCCTCTGACTACTTCCCTTGCCTGCATCAGGGAGGGGAATATTCTGCCCTATTGAGCGATTGCCAAGAGTTGATATCAGGCTGAGCCTACAGTTGGGGAATCATAGCATGTATTGTAAGATGTTTTGACTTCACTAGAGAACAGAAACTCTCAGTTAAGAAGAAGAAAGACATCTTAAATAAAGGGAAGTCTTATTTCACAGATATATGACAGAGCTGTTCTCTTCTGTCCAATGAGGGAAGACGATAAAATTCTCTAGAGACGGGAATAACTTATGATCCATTGCATTATTGTAAAAAACAGACTGTTAAAATCACACAGCTTTAAAATTTTATTAGTAATTTCTTTTTTCTAATAAATTTAGTGAACTCTGAGCAACTATTTAGAACTCAACCTCATTAAAAGTAATGGATTCATTCTTGCAAAAAATCTTTGTAATACATTATTATGCAGGTGGCAGCCTCTTTTAAATGGTAAACAATGTTGATAAGCACTTTCACGATTTTTTATAGGATGTGCCTGGTTTTAATGTTGGATGCTGTTTTGCAAGCGCATGCCTCTTATAGTTAATTGCCTAGGAAATAGTAGGTGAAAATTCAAGGAGAAGCAGGGGTGTACACATAGCAACAATTATCTGTTTTGAAAGAACAAATTGTGTTGTAGATATCCAAAGAGAAAGCAGTACTTAAAAAAAATTGACTGCATAGTTTCCATGTTTTGCTATGAGCTATCTTCTTTTTAAAATATAAAATGCTAATAATGATAATGGCTCACACAACTATGTTTTATAAGGTCTTATTTGAGATTCTCATAAGAATGCATTTTTCCCCAGCACTGGTTATCCTTATTCTTGACATTGTCATGAGTTTTGACCACCTGTCATTCCCAATTGTGGGGGTTTCAGGGAATGTAGGTGCTGCTAAAGCACTGCAGTGTATTCCTGTAGATCATATATTCAATCATGGTACATAGCTGATGAAGAGGGTGAATATAGAGTCTATATTAGGGTCACAAAATGAGTGAATAGATCTGTTGTTGGCAGTTTTGAGCGTTCTCCAGAGAAAGTTTATAGATAGCTTTGAATTTGCAACCACCTAACTGAGTGGTGACTGCTCCGTTATATTCCTGTCTTGAGGCCTGTAATTGGTAGAAATACCTTGTCAGTTCAGATCTAAGACACCTGTTGCAGATTGCATAACCTCTCTTCTTTAAACTTGTAGCCACAATATTCAGTTAAGGGCAAGTAGTTAATAGTTTCAATGAAAGGCATATGCCATGTTAGGAATAGGAAGAGTGAGCTCCTTTGGAGCATCCCCCAGCATACAACTTCCAGAATTTGATGTAAGTGGACTTGCTGGGTCCCTCAATTGTGGTGAATATCTTAGCTACTATTGCAAAAAGCAAACATGAGACCTTTAGATGCTTTATGTACACACTGAACATAATATCAAATATAAAATATGAAATTTATTTCACCTAGGTACACCTTTAGGTTGTGCTAACAAGGTTTTGAATGGTGTGATCCCAAATGAGCATGGCACATGGTTGTACGGCCGAAATGGATGGTGCGATGGACAGGATGTGGCACCGTGGAGGAAGGATGTCACCAAGCAGGTAAACATCAACTGATCACTTTGTCATTTGAAGAGTATAAAGAAACAAAGTGAGGGGGAAAAGCATTGAATGTGAATATCTTGGTAACAATTCAAATGCCTTGTACTATTCTGGACTTCAGTCAGCCATAACAAATACTAGTCCCTATTTCTGGCCCTGCTATAGTTTGGTTACTATGGGCATGGAGGTGGTGTTTGTGGTGGGGAGAGGGGGGTGGTGGGGGGGTGGGTGGGGGATAGGATGGTGTGAAGTTTGGTGAGGGTGGGAAACTGTGTGGGGATACTCAATGAACTTTATGTGACGTGATTTACCAGGGTTACTAACATCAGTGGGACCCATTGGAAAAACTAGCTTGCAGCCCTTTTGTGGGTGTCTCAAAACAGAGTTGCAAACAGTTACATCACAACTGAAACTAAAGCTACTGAGCTTGCTGTCACGACAAAACACTCACTTCTGACATTGCACTGAGTCAAACTGGTAAAGAGACAAAATTATCGTTCTGATACTTCTCCCCACCACCAACTGGTCTCATGAGTATCAGCACCAAATGTTCTTCTCTCCCAAAGGGTTTGTCAAGAGTAGGCAATATGAATATATGAATTAAATAGATCGTTCAGTCCTTCTGCCATTCAGAAGGATCATGGCTGATCTGTTTGTGTTTCAAATTCCACATTTGCATCCATCCCCAATTATTTTTGATCCTCTTGCTTAACAAGAATCTATGTATATCTCTGTTAAAATTATTCAATGAAATTGCACAATCCTTGGAGGGGAAAAAAATCACCTCACTTCTGTTCTAAAAGGCAACCTCTACTTTTCAAATATTATCCCCTACTTCTGGATCCACCTACAAGAGTAAATATTCTTGTCACATCCACCTTGACAAGTTTATAAACGCCTTCAATCAAACTAATTCTCTGTGTACTCACTCCACTGAAAACAAACCCAGCCTGTCTAATAATTGCTCGTACATGATCTGCTTATATTAGCTATCAATCTATTAACCATTCTCTGAATTCCCAAAATCACATTTATATCCTTCTTTGAATAAGGAGAGCAAAACTTCACAGTATCCGAGATGTGGTGTTCCCCAGGATAAGGGAAGCATCATCCCTGCATCCAATTAATTCAACTCTGTTAGAGTTTTGTAGATTTCAATGAGTTCTCTCTCATCCTTCTAAATTCCTGTGAATACGAGCCCAGTAAACGCAAAGTCTCCTCATATGACAAGCATGCCATCCCAGGAATCATTGAGTGAATCTTGAGTGCACTCACTCTATGGCAAGTATATCTTTTCACAGGTAAGGAGACAACAACTGCAAACAGTAGTCCAGGTTACTGGCACATAAAGGACTACCAGAGACCAGGCACCTTCACCAGGCAGGTGAGAGGATGTCATGGTATTGGATATTCACAACTTTATCGAAATGCACAGGAGTAGCAGGCAATCAAAGGTACTGAGCAAACTGACCAATATGTTGCAGGACTGCACCAACCCACAGGCATGTGAGCATCTAGCTGCCTCCATGGACATGTTGATGGCTGCTGTGGAGAGCCAGGATCAGCAGTCTCAGAGTCAGCT
This sequence comes from Hemiscyllium ocellatum, assembly GCF_020745735.1. NCBI lineage: Eukaryota > Metazoa > Chordata > Chondrichthyes > Orectolobiformes > Hemiscylliidae > Hemiscyllium > Hemiscyllium ocellatum. The sequence continues at coordinate 54,560,201 of NC_083405.1, forward strand.
GGAAATATGCACAGACGTATACTCTATTGCTATTGATATCGGTGCTCAGCGTCAATGATAAGGGCCAGTGAGATGAACATGTCTAGGGTCACCTGCCAATTCACCAAGGTCAGCAGGCTCCGTTATAGGACAAACTCCATGCCAAGTTCAGACACCAGAACTGCACCTTGTCATAGTTTGAGAGAAAAAAAGATGATCCATGAGGGGCATAGAGTTGGCAAAATTGAAATTTTATTACAAATACATTGTCATATTTGTAAATATATTTTCACTTTTCATCATTAGCTATGAACATGAATGTCATTTCAGTTGCAACTACAAAAATTAAGGTAGAGAGGCTAGCCATTTTTAGCATCACGCAACATTCTAATTAAAGCAAAATATTGGAGATACTAGAAATCTGAAATAAAAACACGATCTGCTGGTCTGGCAGCATGTGTGGAGAGAAATATAGAGTTAACTGTTCAAAGAAGAGTTATATCATAATTTTCTAACCTTGTCTGAATGATGGCTGTCCTTACCTCTCCTCCCATACAAGCATGAAATGTTGCTATGAGGGAGCATTGAATGTTGGCAAGACTTCCAAATCTTTGTAATGTTAACTTTTATTCAAAAATATAAACTGTATAGAAAAAGCAGAGTGAGATAAATGCACTTGCAGTTGGAATTAAACAGCAATGTGGCCTTATCATAATCAAATCATTTAGACAATAAAAGATGACTTCACACAAGGTAACTGATGACTGACCAGACCCCTGACTGATATCTGTACAGCTGGCTCTTACCAGCTTATCAGGAATCCCCAAACTGTTTGAACAAGAACTGCAGGATTGACTATGGCCCACATCACACAAGGTAGAGATAATGAAGTCCTGACCCTTACTGTCCCAAATGGCCAAAGACCATTTCCAAGCCTCTGAACTAATATTGAACCATAATGCTGGTTCACATAATGCTTTCCTTTAATGTTCATGTTTAAAAATGGAAGTTTTTCTAATAAACTGCTTGTGTTTTTTATTGCCTTTTGTTTCATAAAAAGCTATCAGTAAAACATGTATTTTTGAAGATAGCCGAATGATGCATCATGCAGAAGTAATTGTATCTTGTGATGGATGTTTGATAAATTGAATTTTTGTGTATCTCTTAAGGAATTAATTCCATTAATTCCAGTGTATTCGTGCATGTGTGAATTATTTGGTTTTAGATAACAGCATCAGAACTTGTTAGACCTTTTAAGATGGATTAGCTGCTTTACAAGAAGGGGAAAATTGCCGGTATATATAAAGGTTCTCAGTCATGTGTTAAATGATTGAGAATCATTCTTGTAATGGAGAATTTCAGTTACAGTTCGTGTAGTGAGCATTCGAGCAAATTACTAACAATCACTAGTTCTTCAGGTCATTATTTGACATTTTCCACAATTAAAAAGGCAGAACTTAAACCTCATAGATAAAGCTAAAATATAACTAAATCTAATAATGATCTGTTTACATATTTTCAATGGATAGAGATTTTAAATATGCCCTTTGAATTTTTGTTAATTTTAGTTCCAGAAAATTATATCAGCAATATACATATTTAAAATCTACATTATAATAAATGTTTTTTTCCTGTAGTGACATACTTTTTTATTTCTTTGTGGGATGTGGGTGTCTCTGACTTGGCCAGCATTTATCGCCCATCCCTAATTGTCCAGAGGATAATTAAGAGTCAATGACATTGTTGTGGATCTGGAGTCAGATGTAAACCAGACTAGGTAAGGAAGTCAGATTTACTTCCCTAAAAGGCAAAAATGAACCCAATGGGATTTTGTAATAATGGTTACATAGTTATCATTAGGCAATTTTTTATTACATTTTTATTGAATTCAACTTTCACCATTTGCCTTGGAGGGTTTTCAGCACCTGGCCAGAGAGCATTAGCCTGGCATTCTCGATTAGTCGTCTTGTATCATTACTACTATGCCATCACTACCATAGTTAAAAATCGCATAACATCAGGTTTTAGTCCAACAGGTTTATTTGGAAGTACTAACTTTTGGAGCACTGCTCCTTTATCAGGTAGCTAGTGGGGCAGGATCATAAGACACAGAATTTAGAGCACAAGATCACAGTGTCATGCAACTGATACGATATATTGAACAAATCAAGATTGTTGTTAAGCTTTTCATCTTTTAGAATGGGTTGCAGGTTTAGATTCATTAATATGTAAATCCCAGAATTTCTTTCAAATCACATTCCTGAGATAACTTAAGATTTTATAAAAAAAGGTGACGTCTCAGCTCAGACAATGCATTAAAGGTGTGAGTTTAAGAGTCTGTCTCTGTATCCCAATCTTGAGTCAGACTGGTTCTATTTCCAAAGTAGGGATTTATAAAATGTCACATGGATTGACTGCCTGAAGATTGTGTGCTTTTTGAGCAAAATAGAATATATCTGCAAGTACAATTCCACAATTGCAAATTCACCCCATAAACCAATATGTGTTTGTGCGTGCATGGAAGGAAGACAGAGAGAGAGAGAGAGAGAGAGAGTGTGTGTATGTGCATGCATGTGTGTATTTGTGTGTGTGCATGCTTGGTAGAGTGTGTGTGTGTGAGTGTGACAGAGTAAGCCTTTGTGTGAATGTGGATGTGAGTACGAGGGATGCCAGTGTGTGTGTCTGAGAGACTGTGCATATGAGAGAAGGTCTGTGTGAGTGTGAGAGTATGCAAGGGTGTGTGTGTGTGTATGTGTGCTTGTGTGTGAGAGAGTATAGTGCAGTGGGGCCACCTGTAGTGTGACATGAACCCCGGGTCCGGTTGAGGCCATCCTCATCGGTATTGAACTTGGCTATCAGCCTCTCCTTGGCCACTCAGCATTGTTGCATTTCCCAAAGTCCAGCTTGAAGGACGGTCACCTGAAGATCTAAGGCCGAATGTCCCTTACCACTGAAGTGTATCCTGACTGGGGGGAGAAGGGCAGGTTGGGGGAACATCCCTGTCTGACAATTATTGCACAGTGTCCCTTCACCCGTTGTCATAGCATCTGCTTGGTCTCGCCAGTATATAATGCCTCAGGGCATCCTTTCCTGCAGCATATGAGACAACTTTGGCCAAGTTACATGAGTACTCGCCGCATACATAGTGGTGTCCCCACATCCTCATCATGTTCATGGCAGGGGGGAGAGTAATGAGTCTGGCATTGACACTCTGGAGAGAACCAGAGGTTTGCATGGGGAGTGGAAGCTGGGAGGTTTCATTAATTAAAGGGTTGTGGGCAGGAGAATGGGAGAAGCCCCTTTGATATTCCCCATTCCCTCAACAGTCCAATCCATCCATCCAGTCTGCTCCTATCTCCCCCTCTGTCAGATGTCCCCCTCAAAGATCTTTTCTGCTGTTAAACTCCATTTCAATATTACATCAACCATAGATTGCCCCAGTTGTGTGCAGCCAGCTATCAGCAACACTTTCAGATTATGGCTTCTCTGGCTCCATCTGCTCTCTGACTAAAACTAACTCTTGAACTGCTTTGAGTAACCTATTAAAGATCTCTCAAAAATTCCACCCTTGATTCTGGCAAGGAGCGATATAACCAGCGTTGAAACACATTCGGCACAAATGTTATTGCCTCAACAAACTGCCAGGTCATAGAGCACTAATGGATGGAAGAAAATGCATTTCTTACAACATGGATAAATGCTGCATTTTATAATTAAGCTCTAGTTGACCATCAAAGAGTCCTAGGAAAACTGAAGTCAGTGGGGATGACAGGGAAAACTCTCTGCTCGTTGGATTCATAACTAGAATTGTAGAAGATGGTTTTCATTGTTGGAGACAAATCATCTCAACCACTGGACATTGGTGCAAAAGTATCTCAAAATTCCTTGTTATAATGTTGGAAGCAGCAAATAGAGTCATATAGATATACAGCATAGAAACAGACCCTTTGGTCCAACCCGTCCAGGCCAACCAGATATCCCAACTTAATCTAGTCCCACCGTCCAGCACCCGGCCTATATCCCTCCAAATCCTTCCTATTCATATACCCATCCAATGCCTTCTAAATGTTTCAATTATACCAGCCTCCACCACTTCCTATGGCAGCTCATTACATACATGCACCACTATCTGTGTGAAAAAGCTGCCCTTAGGTCTCTTTTATATCCTTCCCCTCTCAGCTTAAAACTATGCCCTCTAGTTCTGGACTCCACCACCCTAGGGAAGAGACTCTGTCTATTTATCCTATCTATGCCCCTCATAATTTTATAGACCTCAACAAAGGTCACCCCTCAGCCTCCGACGATCCAGGGAAAACAGCCACAGGCTATTCAACCCTCCCTATAGCTCAAATCCTCCAACCCTGGCAACATCCTTGTAAATCTTTTCTGAACCCTTTCGGGTTTCACAATATCCTACCAATAGGAAGGAGACTAGAATTGCACGCAATATTCCAACAGTGGCCTAACCAATGTCCTGTATAGCCGCAACATGACCTCCCAACTCCTGTACTTGATACTCTGACCAATAAAGGAAAGCATACCAAACGCCTTTTTCACTATCCTATCTACCTGCGATTCCACTTTCAAGGAGCTTTGAACCTGTATTCCAAGGTCTCTTTGTTCAGCAACACTCCCTAGAACCTTACCATTAAGTGTATAAGTCCTGCATTCCTAAAATGCAGTATCTCACATTTATCTAAATTAAACTCCATCTGCCACTCCTCAGCCCATTGGTCCATCTGATAAAGATCCCATTGTAATCTGAGGTAACCTTCTTCGCTGTCCATTACTCCTCTAATTTTGGTATCATCTGCAAACTTACTAACTATACCTCATATGCTCACATCCAAATCATTTGCATAAATGACAAAAAGTAGAGGACCCAGCACCGATCCTTGTGGCACTCCACTGGTCATAGGCCTCCTCTCTGAAAAAGAACCCTCTACCACTACCCTCTGTCTTCTACCTTTGAGCCAGTTCTGTATCCAAATGGCTAGTTCTCCCTGTATTCCATGAGATCTAACCTTGCTAAGCAGTTTCCCATGGGGAACTTTGTCGAACACCTTACTGAAGTCTATATAGATCACGTCCACTGCTCTGCCCTCATCAATCCTCTTTGCTACTTCTTCAAAAAACTCATTCAAGTTTGTGAGACATGATTTCCCACACACAAAGCCATGTTGACTATCAATAATCAGTCCTTGCCTTTCTAAATGCATGTACATCCTGTCCCTTAGGATTACCTCCAACAACTTGCCCACCACCGCCGTCAGGCTCACTGGTCTATAGTTCTCTGGCTTGTCCTTACCACCTTTCTTAAACAGTAGTATTACATTAACGAACCTCCAGTCCTACGGCACCTCACCTGCGACTATAGATGATACAAGTATCTTAGCAAGGGGCCCAGCAGTCACTTCCCTAGCTTCCCACAGAGTTTTAGGATACACCTGATCAGGTCCTGAGGATTTATCCACTTTTATGTGTTTCAAGACATCCAACATTTCCTCTTCTGTAATATGGACATTTTTCAAGATGTCACCTTCTATTTCACTACATTCTATGTCTTCCATGTCCTTTTCCACAGTAAAGACTGATGCAAAATATTATTTGTAAAGTTCACTGATGATTGCACAGAGTCTGGTTCCATCAGAACTCTTCAGCTAATGAAGCAATCTGTGCTCACGTGTAAAAAGGCCTGAACACACTTAATCTTTGGCTTACACTTTTCAAGTAACATACATTTCACATTTTGTGAAGTAAAGCTTAGGATCAAACAGAGACCATTACCACTTGACATTCAATGACATTACTACATTATTACATTATAGTGTCATACATTGATCTCCCACCAAAACATCCTGGGGTTCATCTTTGACAGAAACTTCAGATTTTTAAATTCTTTCATGGGATGTGGGCATTGCAGATATTGCCCATCCCCAGTTGCCTTTGAGAAGGTGGTTGAGAGTGTGGCACTGGAAAAGCACAGCAGATCGGGCAGCATCCGAGGAGCAGGAGAATCAATGTTTCAGGCTAAAGCCCTTGGTGACCTCCCTTCCCAAAGACACTGAACAAATGGCAATATATGTAAATATGGTGAGTGCTTGCAGGGGAACCTGCAGTTGGTTGTGTTCCCATGTAACTGCTGCATTTATCCTTCTAGATGGTAATGGTCACAGGTTTGGAAGATGCTGCCGAAGGAGATTGGTGACTTTCTACAGGGCACCTTGTAGATGGTACTGATGCAGTGATAGGGAATGAATATTTATGAATGTGGTGCTGGTCAAACAAACTGCTTTGTCCTGAATGGTGTCAAGTTTCTTGAGTGTTGTTAGACCTGCATCCATCCAAGCAAATGGGACTTATTCCATCACACTCCTGACTTGTGCCTTGCAGCTGGTGGATAGGCTTTGGGGAGTCAGGAGCTGTGTTATATGCTGCAAGATTCTTTTTTCTTGCTAAATCCTTAATTTTTGTTTCAAACACCTAAAAGACATTGTCTTTGGTTGATTCACTTATCACCTAGGTATTGTGTTTCTCTCTGTAATACTGCACACAACACATTATATTAGAAACCTTGACCAATCAGAAGTTGTTGCTTGCATTACTCAGTAACTACTTTCAGTTGGTACCCTAACTACATTGCCAATCATGACTGAATAATCAAAAAGCTAATGTCAGTGTTTATAATACTGGTTGTTTTCAAATGTTGCAACCTCTAATACTATACCTTAATCACTGAACTTGGCTTGTGTTCTGAAGTCCATCCATTCCTCTTAGAATCATAGATAATTGTGCATAGATTATACAGCACCAGAACATGATGCAATAGGTCAGCACATGCATAACTGTATGAAAATAGTTAATCTTCAAACTGCAAAACCTGCTGTGGAATCTGAACACAGAAATTAATATCCAGAGGTAGCATTTATGACTGCTGTTGCAAGCCTGCTTTTAAAGGTGCTGGTGAAAAATACTCTTCATTATGTTTTGTTTTACCTAGCCAACTTCAATGGCTATGTGGCAACACTCAATACATGATTGAACAACACCATGTAATTGCAAATTGCAAACCTAGATATCAATGTTTGCTGCTGGGATGAATACGTTATTGCAGTTGCCCCATGGTGGGCTTCAGTCTTTCACCTTTACTTTTTTAATAAAGAGAAATCTTGCATACAGACCAAGAAATTCTGATTTTTTTTGTAACTGTTCAAATTGGATTTAATTATATAATCCAAATCCATTTGCCAAGATGTGCGAGGGAGGAGTGAAGGACCTCTGAGAAGTCATATATTTGTGTGGTTGCGTTACCCAAAACACTACTCGAGTAGTGTCTCCCATCCATCCTCCTCCTCTAACCAAAAAAAAAGGTTCTGTATGCCAGCTTGGTAAGGTAACGAGTTTTTTTTATTCCTTATTTTTCAACAGTCTCTTTGGGAATTTAGAATAGTGGGAATGGAGGTTAGGGCAGTTGAATGTTCCTCCTGCAGAATGTGGGAGGTAAGGGTCCCCACTAGTGTCCCTGCTGACTACATCTGCGGAAAGTGCACCCAACTCCAGCTCCACGAAAACCACGTTAGGGAACTGGAGCTCGAGCTGGATGAACTTCGGATCATTCGGGAGGCAGAGGGGGTTATTGAGAGGAGTTACAGAGAGATAGTCACTCCTCAGGTACAAGAAAAAGACAGATCGGTTACAATCAGGGGATGGAACCGGCAGGCAGTGCAGGGATCCCCTGTGGCCATTCCCCTCAACAATAAGTATACCGTTTTGGATACTGTTGGGGGGGATGACTTACCAGGGGAAAGTAGTGGGGCACAGGGCTCTGGCACAGAGTCTGTCCCTGCTATTCAGAAGGGAAGGGGGAAGATGAGCAGAGCAGTAGTCATTGGGAACTCCATCGTTAGGGGGACTGATAGGAGGTTCTGTGGGGATGAGAGAGACTCACGGTTGATGTGTTGCCTCCCAGGTACCAAGGTTCGTGATGTCTCTGACTGTGTTTCTGGGATCCTTAAGCGGGAGGGGGAGTAGCCCCAAGTCGTGATCCACATAGGCACCAATGACATAGATAGGAAGAGAGATGGGGATTTAAGGCAGAAATTCAGGGAGCTAGGATGGAAATTTAGAGCTAGGACGAACAGAGTAGTTGTCTCTGGTTTGTTGCCCGTGCCACATGCTCGTGAGGTGAGGAACAGGGAGAGAAGGGAGTTGAACACGTGGCTACAGGGATGGTGCAGGAGGGAGGGTTTTGGATTCTTGGATAATTGGGGCTCTTTCTTGGGTAGGTGGGATCTCTACAAGCAGGATGGTCTTCATCTGAACCAGAGGGGTACCAATATCCTTGGGGGGGTGGGGGAATTCACTAAGGCTATTGGGGTGGGTTTAAACTAATCCAGCAGGGGGATGGGAACCAAAATTATAGTTCGAGTATAGAAAAGGTTGAGCAGGGAGGTCCAAAATCAAGTTTCAGGGACGCAAGATGGCACCAGCAAGCAAGAAGTTGGTTTGAAGTGTGTCTACTTCAATGCCAGGAGCATCCGGAGTAAGGTGGATGCAGCATGGATTGGTACCTAGGACTTCAATGTTGTGGCCATTTCGGAGACATGGATAGAGCAGGTACAGGAATGGTTGTTGCAGGTTCCAGGATTTAGATGTTTCAGTAAGAACAAAGAAGATGGTAAAAGAGGGGGAGGTGTGGCATTGTTAGTCAAGGACAGTATTACAGTTGCAGAAAGAATGTTTGGGAAATCGTCAACTGAGGTAGTATGGGCTGAGGGTTAGAAACAGGAAAGGAGAGGTCACCCTGTCGGGAGTTTTCTATAGGCCTCCAAATAGTCCCAGAGATGTAGAGCAAAGGATAGCAAAGATGATTCTCGATAGGAGTGAGAGAGACAGGGTAGTTATCATGGGGGAACTTCAACTTTCTAAATATTGACTGGGAACACTATAGTACGAGTACTATAGATGAGTCAGTTTTTGTTCAGTGTGTGCATAAGGGCTTCCTGACACAGTATGTAGACAGGCCAACAAGGGAAGAAGCCACATTAGATTGGGTACTGGGTAATGAGCCCAGCCAGGTGTTAGACTTGGAAGTAGGTGAGCACTTTGGTGATAGCGATCACAATTCTGTTATGTTTACTTAAGTAATAGAAAGGGATAGGTATATACCACTGGGCAAGAGTTACAGCTGGGGGAAAGGCATTACAATGCGATTAGGCAAGATTTAGGAAGCATAGGATGGGAAAGGAAACTGCAGGGGATGGGCACATTAGAAATGTGGAGCTTATTCAAGGAAAAGCTCCTGTGTGTCCTAGATAAGTATGTACCTGTCAGGCAGGGAGGAAGCTGTAGAGCGCAGGAGCCGTGTTTTACGAAGGAAGTGAAATCTGTGGTCAAGAGGAAGAAGAAGGCTTATGTTAGGATGAGATGTGAAGGCTCAGTTTGGGCGCTTGAGGGTTACAAGGTAGCCAGAAAAGACCTAAAGAGAGAGCTCAGAAGAGCCAAGAGGAGACATAAGAAGTTGTTGGCGGATAGGAGCAGGGTAAACCCTAAGGCTTTTTATAGGAATTTAAGGAATAAATGAATGACGAGAGTAAGATTAGGGTAAAAAGTGAGGTCTGCAGATGCTGGAGATCAGAGCTGAAAATGTGTTGCTGGTTAAAGCACAGCAGGTTAGGCAGCATCCAAGGAACAGGAAATTCGACGTTTCGGGCCAGAGCCCTTCATCAGGAATCAGTAGGATTAGGGCCAATCATGGATAGTAGTGGGAAGTTATGTATGGAGTCAGACGAGATAGGGGAAGCACTAAATGAAAATTTTTCAAAAGTATTCATTCTAGAAAACGACAATGTTGTCAAGGAGAATACTGAGATACAGGCTACTAAACTAGGTGGTATTGAAGTTCACAAGGAAGAGGTATTAGAAATTCTGCAGAGTGTGAAAATAGATAAGTCCCCTGGGCCAGATGGGATTTATCCTGGGATCATCTGGGAAGCCAGGGAGGAGATTGCCGAGCCTTTGGCATTGATCTTTAAATTGTCATTGTCTACGGGAATAGTGCCAGAAGAGTGGAGGTTGTGGTTGCCTTATTCAAGCAGGGGAGTAGAGACAACCATGGTAATTATAGACCAGTGAACCTTACTTCAGTTGTTGGTAAAGTGTTGGAAAAAGTTATAAGAGATAGGATTTATAATCATCTAGAAAAGAATAATTTGATTAGGGATAGGCAGCACTGTTTTGTGAAGGGTAGGTCATGCCTCACCAACCTTATTGAGTTCTTTGAGAAGGTGACCAAACAGGTAGATGAGATTAAACCGGTTGATGTGGTGTATATGGATTTCAGCAGGCTATTGTACAAAATGTGGAGGAATGGGATTGTGAGAGATATAGCAGTTTGGATCATTAATTGGCTTGCTGAAAGAAGATGGGAAATGTTCATCCTGGAGTCCAGTTACCAGTGGTGTACCGCAAGGGTCGACCTGGATGAGGGCGTAAAAGGGTGAGTGAGTAAATTCACAGACGACACTAGGTTCGGTGGAGTTGTGGATAGTGGCGAAAGATGTTGTAGGTTACAGAGAGACACAGATAAGCTGCAGAGCTGGGCTGAGAGGTGGCAAATGGAGTTTAATGTGAACAAGTGTGAGGTGATTCACTTTGGTCGGAGTAACCGGAATGCAAAGTACTGGGCTAATCGTAAGATTCTTGGTAGTGTAGATGAGCAGATAGATCTCAGTGTCCATGTACACAGATACTTGAAAGTTGCCACCCGGGTTGACAGGATTGTTAAGAAGGCATACAGTGTTTTAGCTTTTATTAATAGAGGGATCGAGTTCCAGATCCATGAGGTTATGCTGCAGCTGTACAAAACTCTGGTGTGGCCGCACTTGAAGTATTGTGTACAGTTCTGGTCACCACATTATAAGAAGGATGTGGAAGCTTTGGAAAGGGTGCAGAGGAGATTTACTAGGATGTTGCCCGGGATGGAGGGAACATCTTATGAGGAAAGGCTGAGGGACTTGAGACTGTTTTCGTTAGAGAGAAGAAGGTTGAGAGGTGACTTAATAGAGAAATATAAGATAATCAGAGGGTTAGATTGGGTGGATAGGAGAGCCTTTTTCCAAGTATGGTGATGGCGAGCATGAGGGGGCATAGCTTTAAATTGATATCGGACAGAGGTCAGTGGTAGTTTCTTTACAAAGGGTATGGAATGCTTTCCCTGCAACGGTAGTAGATTCGCCAACTTTAAGTACAGTTAAGTCGTCATTGGACAAGCATATGGACGTACATGGAATAGTGTAGGTTCAGATTGGTATGACAGGTTGGCGCAACATCGAGGGCCAAAGGGCCTGTACTGCGCTGTAATGTTCTACGTTCTATGTTCTATAGTTTTAAGTATCATAACCTCAGCAACTAAAAGGACCAAATCCAAGCATCAATTTTGGGCCTTCTCGTTCCTGCATCATATTGTAGAAAGGACAATCTATGCTAAAAAAAAGAAAATCAATCATAAGTATTTCATGCACTAGTAGATTTTTGACTTGAAAAGCTAGGTTGCCAATGCCAAGGCCTACAGTAAAATGTTCCAAAGATTGCAATTAGTAAAAGTGAACAGAAAATAAGAAGCACAATAAATAATATGCTGTTTTTAAAGTATGATAACATCTGCCGTTGAGGTGCCGTGAATGAGTACATTAGATTGATTATCTTTGATTTAAAACACTAAGGATGTACAAGAATGCAATATGATAAAGTGAAGAAAATAAACAAGGAATGTTCTATGTAATTCTCAAAGAGGTAAACATGACTGGGCACAATTGGATACCCAAAGCCAAGTATTTGACCTGGAAAATTAGTTTGAAGTTCAGGTAAGTTTGGCCAAGCAGAGGAGAGCAGTGATGGTTGGAGGTGGTTCTGGCCTTGTTTCAAGGAAGAAGCAGAGAGCTGCTTCATCAATGACTTTCCCTTCATTATGTCAGAATGCAGATGTTTGTTGATGACTGTTTGTGACTCCTCAGGTACTGAAACATGTACAAAAGTAACAAGACCTGAACAATATCCAGACTTGGACTGATGAGTGGCAAGTAACATTTGTGTCAGACAAATGCCAGGCAATGACCATCTCCAATAAGTTACAATCTATCTTGTTTCTTATTGAAGATTCATTGACATTCAATGATATTAACTTCACCGAATCCCCACTATGAACGTCCTGAAAGGTATCATTGATTAGTAACTCAGCTGGACTCACCATATAAATACAGTGGTTACAAGAGCAGGTCAGATGCTAGGAATACTGCAACAGGTAACACCGAAGGGTTTTTACAAATACATTAAGAAAAACAAGGTAACTAGGAAGAGAATAGCGCCCCTCAAAGATCAGTAAGGTGGCCTCTGTGTGGAGTTGCAGGAGATGAAACAAAAACTAAACGAGTATTTTGCATCAGTATTTACTGTGGAAAAGGACATGAAAATATATCCATATGACAGAGGAGGAAATGCTGGATGTTTTCAATTGCATAAAAGTGGCTAATTCCCCAGGACCTGATCAGGTGTACCCTAAATCTCTGTGGGAAGCTAGAGAAGTGATTGCTGGGCATCTTAATGAGATATTTGTATCATCAATTTGTATCATCCAGCCAGAAGATTGGAGATTGGCTAACATTTAGGTGGTAGGGACAAGCCAGGGAATGAGAGACTAGTGAGCCTGACGTGTGTAGTGGGCAAGTTGTTGGAGGGAATCCTGAGGGACAGGATGTATATGTATTTGGAAGGGCAAGGGCTGATTAGGAATAGTCAACATAGCTTATGCATGGGAAATCATGTCTCACAAACTTGATTAAATATTTTGAGGAAGTAACAAAGAGGATTGATTAGGGAAGCATGGCAGATGCGATCTATATGGACTTCAGTAAGTCGTTTGACAAGGCACCTCATGGGAGACTGATGAGCAAGTTGGATCTCATGGAATACATGGAGAATGCGCCATTTGGATACAGAACTGGCTTGAAGGTAGAAGCCAGAGGGTAATGGTTGAGGATTATGTTTCAGACAGGAGGCCTGTGACCAGTGGAGTGCCACAAGAACCAGTGCTGGATCCACTGCTTTTCATGATTTAAATAAATTATTTGGATGTGAACACAAGAAGTATAGTTAGTAAGGTTGCTGATTACATCAAAATTGGAGGTGTAGTGGACAGCGAAGGTGGTTACCTCAGATTACAATGGGATCTTGATCAGGCGGGCCAATGGGCTGAGAAATGGCAGATGGAATTTAATTTAGATAAATGTGAGGGGCTGCATTTTGGGAAAGCAAATCTTAGCAGGACTTATACACTTAATGGTAAGGTCCTAGGGAGTGTTGCTGAACAAAGAGACCTTGAAGTGCAGGTTCATAGCTCCTTGAAGGTAGAGTCACAGGTAAATAGGATAGTGAAGAAGGCATTTGGTATGCTTTCCTTTATTGGTCAGAGTATTGAATACAGGAGTTGGGAGGTCATGTTGCGGCTGAACAGGCCATTGGTTAAGCCACTGTATGGATATTGCGTGCAATTCTGGTCTCCTTCCTATTGGAAGGGTGTTGTGAAACTTGAAAGGGTTCAGAAAAGATTTACAAGGATGTTGCCAGCGTTGGAGGACTTGAGCTACAGGGAGAGGTTGAATGGGCTAGGGCTGTTGTCCCTGGAGCGTAGGAGGCTGAGGGGTGACCTTATAGATGTTTATAAAATCATGAGGTGAAAATGTGTTGCTGGAAAAGCGCAGCAGGTCAGGCAGCATCCAAGGAGCAGGAGAGTCGATGTTTTGGGCATGAGCCCTTCTTCAGGAATGCCTCATGCCCGAAATTCGACTCTCTTGCTCCTTGGATGCTGCCTGACCTGCTGCGCTTTTCCAGCAACACATTTTCAGCTCTGGTCTCCAGCATCTGCAGTCCTCACTTTCTCCTAAAATCATGAGGGACATGGATAGGATAAATAGATAAAGTCTTTTCCCTGGGGTGGGGGAACCCAGAACTAGAGGGCATAGGTTTAGGGTGAGAAGGGAAAGATATAAAAGAGACCTCAGGGGCAACTTTTTCACGTAGAGGGTGGTACGTGTATGTAATGAGCTGCAAGGGGATGTGGTGGAGGCTGGTATAACTGCAACATTTAAAAGGCATTTGGATGACTATATGAATAGGAAGGGTTTGGAGGGGTATGGGCCAGGTGCTGGCAGGTGGGGCTAGATTGGGTTGGGATATCTGGTCGACATGGATGGAAGGGTCTGTTTCCATGCTGTATAATCTCTATGACTGTATGACTAAGACATCCTAAAGCACTTCATGTATATGGTGAGGCTTAGTAGGCTAGGCTATTTTCTCTGGATCATTGGAGGCTGAGGAGTGATCTTATAAAATCATGAGGGGTATAGGATAGGGTGAATAGCCAAGGTCTTTTTCTTTATTATGAGAGGGGAAAGATTTAAAAGGGACCTAAGGGGCAACTTTTCACATGGAGTTGTGTGTGCGGAATGAACTGCCAGAGGAAGTGGTGGTGGAGGCTGGTAAAATTACATTTAAAAGACCTCTGGATGCGGATATGAATAGGAAGGTTTTAGAGGGATATGGGCCAAATGTTGGCAATTGGAATTAGATTCGTTTAGGAGGTCTGGTTGACATGGACATGTTGAACTGAAGGATGTGTCACCATGCTGTACACCTCTATGACTCTGTAAGTACTTTTGAAACATAGTTACTAATATAATCAGAAATGTGGCAACCAATTAATAAGCAGCAGCTCCCATAAACAGTATCCAAATAATGACCAGATTTTTTTTGTGATGTTGTTGGAGAGGTAAATATTGGCACGGATCTAATGTAGTGTGTTACAGTTGGGGACGATTAGGTAAGGAGAGGTGTTCTCAAGCTATAAATATATTGTCAGTAAAGGGGTCAGATGGCACTCATCTGGCCCATGTAAACCACTCAGTGACACAAACACAGCTTTTGACCACCAAATGAATTTGGTGCATATGAACATGCCTGATGGGTGGGTAAAGTGTTAAGGTGATCCAAATCTGTTTCATTCAACTGTTTGAGATTTGGCTGAAATCAGTGAGCAAAATGGGCATCTTCCATTGTTACAAGGTGAACGACACATTTCTATGGATAATGTTAGTGCAATCTGCAGAATTGTGTATTTATTTGTTTTATTGTGCGCCCTTGGCCAAACTGTTTCTTTTCCACATTGATGACTCTAATACCACCTTAACCAGCCCCTTATGTCATTTCCTATAAAACCTTCAACTTATAATTTTGAGAAACACGAAGGCACACTTTTCGTTTATTTATAGTCTGCTTTGGCTCTCAGTCCTTCACTGAACCTACAGTTCAGAAATATCCCATTTAGACCAACAACTATACGCTTGTTCCATATGTATCTCACTCCTTGTCTGAGCCCTTTGTCTTATTTTGCAATCTCTTGGTCCCCACACAGAGGGGCCACACCTTGAAACAATTGTCTGAGCAGCCCTTGGGATTTTTTTTCAGTGCACTGTAGGAGGTTGAGGGGTCACCTTATATAGGTATATAAAAATATGAGGGGTATACACAACGTAAATGACAAGGGTCTTTTCCCTACCATGTGGGAGTTCAAAGCTCAGGGGCATAATTTCAAGGTGAGAGGAGAAAGATTTAAAGAGGACATGAGGGGCAACCTTTTTGCAACAAGTGGTTTCTATGTGGAATGAACTAGCAGACAAAATGGCAAATGCAGGTACAGTTACAATGATTAAAAGACATGAACAAATACATGAATGGATGTGTGCCAAGCACAGGCAAGTGGGACTAGTTTAGTTTGGGCGCTTGGTCAGCGTGAACTGGTTTGACCAAAGAATCTGTTTCCGTGCTGTATGACGCTGACTCTGACTGACTTAAGATTTGTAGCCTCTGATTTGGTCTTATAGCCACAGTATTTATATTAGTTCAGTTAAGCTTCTGGTCAATGATAACTTTGAGGATGTTGATAGTGAAGGATTCAGTGATGGTAAGGCCATTGAATGTCAAGGTAAGTTCTCTTTTATAGGAGATAGTCATTGCCGGGCATTTGAGTGAAACATATGTTACTTGTCACCTCAAAGCTGGATGTTGTCTAGGTCTCGCTGTGTTTGGACATGGATTGCTTCAGTGTCTGAGGAGTCATAAATGGTGTTAAACGTTTTGCAGTCATCAGCGAATCTTCCCATTCCTGACCATAAGAAAGTCAACAATGAGCAGCTGAAGATATTTCGGCCTAGTAAACTACACAGAGAAACACTGCAGAGATGTTTTGGCACTAAGATGACTGATTTCCAACAACCACAACCATCTTATGCTTGGTTTGATTCAAACCAGTGGAGAGTTTTCCACTTAATTCCCACTGAGCCCAGTTTTGTTAGTGTTCCTTGATACCAAACTTGGTCATATACAGCCTGAATATCAAAGGCAGTCAGTTTCACTATCCATATGGATTCAGCTTTTTTTGTCCATGGTGGGGACGGTTGTGGATGGGGAAGATTCTGAAGGGAAAGTTGGGTCACATCAAGGGTGCAGGGGTGTGTAGAGTTGGGGGCTTGGGGGTTTGGGGCGGGGAAGTGTGTTGCTGGAGTTGTGGGTTGTCTAGTGGGATTTCTAGCTTGGTGTCAGAGCGGGGAGTATGCTGGGTTCCTGGCTGGAGGGAGGTTTTGTGGTGTCTGGTGTTTTTGTGTCTGGTTCAGGCAGAGAGGGGTGATGTTGGCTCCCTCAGAGATGAGGGTTGTGTCAACTTTGGCAATGGATATGGGTTTGGTGCCCAGTGCCCAGTCATGGCTAGAGAGGAAGGGCATCAAATTCCAGCAGAATGTGTCAGATCTGGTGGCAGGGAGTGGGGTTAGTATTGTGTGTTAGGTGTTAAGTCCCAGGCAAAGCTAAGGGGTTTTAGATCCCAAGGGAGGGAACGAGGGGATGGCATGCCCTGCTACAGGCACTGGGTTGGTGCTGGGTGCCAGGTCACAGGGAGGGAGGTAGTGATGTCAGATTCCGAAAGATGTTGTGATTGGCGGTTTGGGGTATCAAATCTTGAGATAGCAGAAGGGAGTGTTGGGAGATTATGGAAATGGGGGATTGTTGGGTCCTAGGAGAAGTCAGGGTTGTTGGTTCCCTTGGGGACACTGAGGATGTTGTGTTCTCAGACGGAGAGGGGTTGTTGAGTCCCAGGAAAGAGGGTTCCATTTCGCCTGATTCTAACCAAATTGCCCTTAGTGTTCAGGGATGTGTAGATTAGGTGCATCAGTCAGGAGTAAATGTAGAGTTAAAAGGTAGGGGAATGGGTCTGGGTAGGTTACTGTTTGGAGGGTTGGTGTGGACCTGTTGGGCTGAAGAGCCTGTTTTTCACACCGTAGGGATTTTTATCACATACCACTCCCAAAACAACATACCATGACTAAGATCTAGCCAGTATCCCTGTCTTGGCACTATCTTGAAAAGCACAGTGAGCACCCAAAGAAGCACAGACAGTCTGGAGCTGCCTTACGTTGTTCCTGACTTTGCTGTGGACATGACATGACAGACAGGGAAAATGTGGTGGCCTGTTTTGTAGGCTAGGAATTGGAGAGCCTGCTGAACAGTGTAGTGCAGCGGTGGGACTTCATCCTTCCTGGGACTGGCTGTGGAGACCATGACACCAGATCATGCCAGACTGGTCCGAGGTTGTCATCCATCTCAGTCCAGTCTCAGTCATCTAGATGAACATCCACAACTCTCTGAAGAAGGTCAATATCCTTCTCCACTCTGCCAGCATGATGGCCACCGTCTTCTCTCTCATACCTCACACTCACTCTGTCTCTGCTATTGTACTCACCTCCCATCATGGTTTATGTTGTACCATTCTCACTATTGTCTACAAAATCTTTCTTCACTCACTCTCTCTCACCAAAACTCTTGATACATTAACCCTGCACATCCTGTGCACTGCCCACTCCGTCATTTCAAACACCTATCCATCTGCATCATCAGTAATAACTCTCCCACTCACTTTTGTCTCCTTTATCATCTCTCTCTCTCTCTTATTCTAGTTGTAAACAGCCTCAATAGCTCAGAAAGAGTAAAGATGGATAAGGTCTACCTGACATTCAGCTCGTCACTCCTTATGGTGAAAACATTCTAACTCTGACTACCCAGTGATTGACTGAGCATGTTTAAGCCTCTGGACTGGTATCAGAAGCTGCTCTTGCCTCACTCTTCTGGGGAGCCCTGAGCGAAGGCTGAACTGAGGACTGCTGCCAAAGGCATGCCCATGACAAATGTCTTGATTTTGTGTCTGTGCTAAATAACAAGACAATACATCAGTATTATGAATCTGTTTTTGTGGCTGGGGGGAATAATGCATGAAGAGGCAAGGTAATGCAAGGCTGTGAGAACTCAGGGAGGCTGAAAGCGAGTGAGTGCTAGGACAGTAAGTGAACAGGCTGGAGATACAGTCCATGAGCTGGCTGTGTGTCCTTGAGCTTGCAGTGCATTTGCAGCAGCATCTCAATAAGTGTTGCTAGTGCAGTCTGAGATTCAGCATTAAAGTGCAGAAGCATCCAAGAAGTGAGTCAGAGACGTGCCATGAAAGTTCTGAGAGACTGGCACACGTTAATGCCAGTGTATGTGGACAAGGGGTGCATGTTGTTTAAATCCATGGAGAATGCCCTGACATTCGTGCCCAGTGTCCAATGTTCCCTTTACTGCAGGCAGTGAGCAGAAGTCACCAGGACTTTCATATCAAGAATTCTCGACGTCTAACTTGTTTGTCATGTTTGGTAAGGAAAGAAACTAAATATTACTGAGGTGAGTTGTGGTGTTAATAAGGCATTTAACAAACTATAGTTTCCTTTGATCAGCAACTCCTCCTCCCTGCCTAGCGAGAAACCTACCTAGCCACTTGGCAGATGCAAAATTTGCTCTTGACATCAAGATCGGCCTCCCCAGACTTCTTGTGAATTTCTGTAACAGATTTCATCATCGCCATAGCCCAGTCAGGTCCCTATAAGATCCTATTCTGAGTAACTGTTTACTGAACTGCAGCAGAACTCTCTGGACACTTTCAGAAGATGCAAGACATTTAGGAATTGCTCAATGGAACCTTCAAATTCTCATGCAGTTCTTTGAGTCTGCTGTGTTGGGGATTCTGCAGGTCCCTGATGCACAACCATTATCCGTGCTGGAGGACCAGTATCTGGCAGTTGGAAAATCCAGGCCACAGTTCCTACATCATCGCTGTGTCAAAAATCTTGAACTCCTACATAACTGATAATATACCTACACCACACAGTCTACAGTAGCTCAACAAGCAGATCATCATGAACCTATCAATAGCAACTAGGGATGCGTAACAAATGCAGGCCTTGCCAACAACACACACCCTATGAATGTTTCAGTAAAAATGAAAATTTTCAGACCATAGGCTGAAAGGTATGTATAAAGATAAACATGAAGTTTCTGCTGAATTTAATTGCAACAGTGAAAAAGAAAAGGGATTAGAAGTTCACAGGAAAGTTGGGATCACACCTGTGGATTGAATAGATGTGTTTATCAATAGATCGAAACAGATATGAATAGCAAATATAATACCTAAATTGAAGAAAGTGCATGTAAATTACTGCCTTTTTTCCCCAAATGTATGTGGGAAGCTAGATTAAAAGGTCAAATGAGAAACGTAATACTGGAAACATTTAGCAGGTCAGGCAGCATCATTGGAGAGGGAAACAGAGTTAACATTTCAGGCCAATGACTATTTTTCATTTTGCTATGGTATGCAAAAAGATAATTGGGAATAATTTATACGATCTTGAGATTGATTTCATAAGAATGGTAAGACAATTAGTGAGTAGGTGGGAGAGTGAACATCTGAATATCAATTATTCATAATACTATCAAAGAGAGTGAGAGACACATAAATGTTGCAAAAATGTGTTTTACTAAAGGAACTCTATTTCAGTTGTCCAAACTCACTAAGTTTGCTAGCTTTCCTCTCAGAGCGCTGATGCAACTTACCTTTTGTTGAAATAAAGGTAAAAAACTCAAAAGCACTTATGGCTATATGAGGAATTCAAAAGAACTGAAGCGTAGTTTTATAACTTCAAACTCCAAGGATACTAACAAAATACTTGCATTTTGATGATTATTACAAATTTCTGTGCTAGGCTGAATGTATAATCAACTCCTGTTAGAAAGGAATTTGTGTACCAGGTTTCTCGGATCAATTTGGGTTTTGCAATTGGTCTTATGAGGTGGGGTATTAGAATAATGTTAGTTTTTTCGAAGTGAACAAAGCTAAGCTCACAAAACTAAACATTTTACCTTCATTACAAAATGATCTAAATGTAACAATTAACAAAATCTGTGTGTATTATGTTCTTTCCTACAGTTAAGTGTGCCAAAGTACATAGGGCATATAGATGTATGGGTAGAGTATTAATTTTAACCATCCACTGGAAAAACTCAAGATAAAATGGGAGCACCGTGTGGAAAGTCTCATTTCTATAACAGCAGTTCATGAGATAAATGAATCTGATTAATTTCAGCCTATTTTATATTGGGCATGAATTAAATACTTTCAGCTTTCTCTAATTTAACAATAAACAGCAGTTTTGTCGAAAGGCTAGGAAATATTTTGTCTGTTGACTATCAGTCATAGTTAACCTCCATTGTGGAAAAAAACATCAATAAATTTGTCTTTCAGCTATGGTCTCTTTTTTTGGACAAGTAAGTGGAGAAAATACTTCAAGACCTAGAAAGTAAATAAATAATAAAAATAAAGCAGCTCTCTGAAGAGAGTGGTGGAATGGATTATTCTAAACAGATTAATGGGGGAAAAAAACTCAGATCTTATTCTCTTCACATAAAAGCAGCAAATAGATAAAAGGGACAGTGATGAAGTAGTACTTCAATTGAAGTAACATTCATTCAGTAAAATGTTCATTAACTCATTTTTGATCTTCTCTCTCCCGCCCAGGTAAACATAGCTGGAACAAACAGCATTATATATTTTGGCTGGTTTAAAGGCAAGGATCCAAATCCAAAAAAGAACCCTGGAGAAATTACAATGTATTCCTACCTTGTATTTTACAAGTAAAATCCTAAATAATCACTTACCAAGACTCAAAACTAATACTAACTCTGAATGAGTTTGCTACCAAACACAGGAAGTTGATTACTGAGGTTAAAAACTGTTGGCTAGAAGTTGCTGTCTGTACTCAGCAGGCACATTTGTTGCCGCTGCTGCTGCTGCTGCTGTCTTTTATGATCACTGTCAATATGTTTGAGATGTTCATGTTTGAATGAGTCAGCTTTAAAGATAACATTTCATATTTTTCTGACAGAGCATTGGCATGCAAAACCAAAATTGACCAAATCTGCTACAGGAAGGCCCAAGCTTTGCCAAAGAGCATGTTTCTCTACTATTAATTTTTAATCCTGAAAATGAATTGTCACTTTTAATTTTTCAAAATACATACAATTGTTACAAGCTGAGCTGGGCTTAATTTTATTTCATGTATTGTATGACAGTATTCTTTTTTCAAAACTAGATGCTCCTTTACATTCAAATGCTTGTGATTTGTAAAAGAAACTGCTGAACTTCGCTGTTGTGTATCCACTTACATTACAACTGAAGTGGAATATGAATTACTTTGTTCATTGTGCTAAAGGCTAAATAAAAGTGAAATCTGACTTCCAAAATTAAGGTTGACCTGTTTCTTTACATAGCTCAACATACTAATATAGTGTCTGTCTTATGCCATTCTCGTTGCCATTGAGTTTAGTCACTTATCATAAAGTAGTACCTGGTAATTCACATTCCTTTGCATCAAAATTCCATTCTCTTATACACTCGGTTGTGTGTTGTTATAAATTGTTTACGTATTACTTTTAGAAAAGACGTTGTGTGTTTGGTCGGAGTCTTTCTATTTTCTGCATATATCTACATTGTTCAGGAAGTCCTAATTTAAAGTTGTGTTTCTAAAACTACAACTGTAAGTGAGACAACTTTAAACAAAGCACTGATTCCCAAGAATCAAAGTTAAAACTGGATTTAGGTTCTGTAGCACTTCCCTTAACAGATAAAAAAAAATTAAAACATTTTTGCTGTATTTTAAATGGCCAAGTTTGTAAATTGGTAAATGGAATAACTGTAAAAAAATTACTTTTAAAAATAATTTAAAACATAACATTCTATGTACATTTTGTCCTTTTGCGGATCCTCCGATTGGAGCTTGGGCAGCCACTGGAGGGAGTTTATGGAAGGCAGCTTTTCAGGCTGCCTGACTTGTGGCTGCTGCCTGGTAACATCTTTTTGGGGCCATGGCACTCCTTGCTGGCTCTTTCTGCTTCTGGATTCCTTTCAGCCCAGCACTCAGTGGAGCTGATCCTCTTGGTTGGCTGCAGGGCCTTTGCCTTCCTTTCTCTTCCCACCAATTATAGCTGGGCTTGAATCGAGGCTTGCAGCACATTATGAATTACAGCCAGTGGGTTAGTGTGGGAGGGCTCCTGGGTTTTGTCCAAGCTAGGGGTGGCAACACAGGGTGATGGCAGAT
The DNA here is from genome assembly GCF_020745735.1 of Hemiscyllium ocellatum. Lineage (NCBI taxonomy): Eukaryota > Metazoa > Chordata > Chondrichthyes > Orectolobiformes > Hemiscylliidae > Hemiscyllium > Hemiscyllium ocellatum. Next base: position 54,582,742 of record NC_083405.1, read on the forward strand.
CTGGTCTAGAGGGAACGCAGTAGCTTCTGTATTGCTCCACCGGCTGTAGATCAAGGATGCCCCTCAGTTCCCGCCAACATTCTATGATTCTATGACATGCTTGAGGGAAAGGATGTATTGCCATGTCCAGTTGTGACTGACACCAATTCCAGTCAAACTGGAGGCCAGGAGGGAATGGCTCCAACATACCCAGACTTTTCCTTTAGGAGGATGGTGGGGAAGGGAGGTGTGCGACCTCTCAGGGGCATGAGGCGGTGGCTGCAGCAGACGACATGTGGTCTTGGTGGAGGCTTGCTGATGCAGACCCAGGTAGTGTTGTGTTTGGATGTCGGGGCTAGACAGATTGGGAGAGGCTGAGCCAAAATAGCACCAATTGGATCAGATACAGTAAAACAAACCTTGTGATTCTCCACAAGATTCCAGACCTCAATAGCTTAACTAACATTAAAGCAAAACAATGCTAAACAAGGACACTCTGTAATTGAAAAATTTATGTTCGGATAAACTGTTTTAAGTTGTCTTGTATTTGGATATCAAGGTTAAATGTGGAGTTTTAAAGACACTAGAACCCCTCCTCCAAATATATTACATAGCCATTAGTACACAATAAGAGTGTGTCTTCTTGTAAAAGCTCCTTAGCAACAACTAGTCTTGGAATTTATGGCTCAGAAGTCATTTAAGAGTAAATGGCTGCAATTTCAATTTTAATGATATATCATTACTTGACGAATGAGATTATTCTGAAATCTCAGGGTAACTAAAATTGCATGAAACTTTATCACAATGTAATTCACGTTGCAAGTTTAATTAATCTTATTAGAACCCCAGGATTCTGACCTAAGCCCTGACACTTCAGTCCTCTTTGGGTTAAAAATCATAGGCCTGAATTTCATAGGCCTGAATGTTGAGAAAGAGATTTTCTTAAGTTATTGCCTTTCTCATATATCCTTAATCAGTTCCTTCAGATCTATGCATAGCAATAACCTGCATCCATGTACATGAACAAGAATGGAAGAGCACAGCAGTTCAGGCAGCATCCAACGAGCAGCAAAATCGACGTTTCGGGCAAAAGCCCTTAATCAGGAATAAAGGCAGTGAGCCTGAAGCGTGGAGAGATAAGCTTGGGGAGGGTGGGGTGGGGAGAGAGTAGCATAGAGTACAATGGGTGAGTGGGGGAGGAGATGAAGGTGATAGGTTAGGGAGGAGAGGGTGGAGTGGATAGGTGGAAAAGGAGCTAGGCAGGTCGGACAAGTCCGGACAAGTCATGGGGATAGTGCTGAGCTGGAAGTTTGAAACTAGGATGAGGTGGGGGAAGGGGAAATGAGGAAGCTGTTGAAGTCCACATTGATGCCCTGGGGTTGAAGTGTTCCGAGACGGAAGATGAGGCGTTCTTCCTCCAGGCGTCTGGTGGTGAGGGAGCGGCGGTGAAGGAGGCCCAGGAATTCCATGTCCTCAGCAGAGTGGGAGGGGGAGTTGAAATGTTGGGCCACGGAGCACTGTGGTTGATTGGTGCGGGTGTCTCGGAGATGTTCCCTAAAGCGCTCTGCTAGGAGATGCCCAGTCTCCCCAATGTAGAGGAGACCGCATCGGGAGCAACGGATACAATAAATGATATTAGTGGATGTGCAGGTAAAACTTTGATGGATGTGGAAGGCTCCTTTAGGGCCTTGGATAGAGGTGAGGGAGGAGGTGTGGGCACAGGTTTTACAGTTCCTGCGGAGGCAGGGGAAAGTGCCAGGATGGGAGGGTGGGTCGGAGGGGGGGCGTGGACCTGATCAGGTAGTCACAGAGGGAACAGAGTTTGCACATTCTCCTTGTGTCTGCGTGGGTTTCCTCTGGGTGCTCCGGTTTCCTCCCACTGTCCAAAGATGTGCAGGTTAGGTGAATTGGCCATTCTAAATTGCCCGTAGTGTCAGGTGCATTCATTAGGGGAGTGGGTCTGGGAGGGTTGCTCTTCAGAGGGTCGGTGTGGACTTTGTGGGCCGAAGGGCTTGTTTCCACACTGTACGGAATCTAGTCATCAATTTCTACTTTAAATAATTTCAACTTGTTTTCACTTTTCTTGCTTTTTAAAGATTTTTAAAAGATAAATATTTCATATTAGTTGTCTGATAGCAGTAATTTATTGGAGACTTCACAGCCAATCTCTGAGCCACTGTCATCTAAAACAGTGGGATATGTGCAGAGTTTGTGAAGGTTTGTAGCTCAGGTTGAGGTTTAGGGTGTAGGTTTGCTCACTGAGCTGTAGGTTTGATATCCAGACATTTCATTATCTGGCTAGGTAACATCATAAGTGACGACCTCCAAGTGAAGCAAAGATGTTGTCTCCTGCTTTCTATTTATATGTCTGTCCTGAATGGGGTTCCTGGGGTTTGTGGTGATGTCATTTCCTGTTCGTTTTCTGAGGGGTTGATAGATGGTATCTAGATCTATGTGTTTATTTTATGGCGTTGTGGTTGGAGTGCCAGGCCTCTAGGAATTCTCTGGCACGCCTTTGCTTAGCCTGTCCCAGGATAGATGTGTTGTCCCAGTCGAAATGGTGGTTTGTTTTCCTTCGTGCGGAGGGCTACCAGGGAGAGAAGGTCATGTCTTTTTGTGGCTAGCTGGTGTTCACCACCAGCCTGTTTCTCACCACCCACTTCACCTTCAACAACATAATCTACAAACAAACGAACGGCACACCCATGGGATCTCTGCTATCAGGATTCATAGCAGAAGCGGTAATGCAAAGACTAGAACAAACAGCCCTACCAACATCAACCCAAAAATTTAGGTCCGCTACATAGATGACACCTTTGTCATCACAAAATGAAACAAGATAGAAGAGACATTTAACATCATCAACAACACCCTCACAGGCATAAAGTTCACCAAGGAGGAAGAAACCAACAATAAACTCGCATTCCTGGACGTCACAGTCGAAAGCACGGACAACGAACTACAACCTGCTAAACAGAAAATCAACAAACACTGACCAAATACTTAACTACATCAGCAACCATCCCAACACACACAAACGAAGCTGTATCAGAACACTATTCCAACGAGCCACATCACACTGCAGCACAGATGAACTTCGGAAAACAGAGGAGAACCACCCATACAACGTATTCAAGAAGAACGGATACTCAAAAAATACAGTTCACAGATTCCTCAAGAACAAACCACAACAAGCAGACCAAATATAGCAGAAACCCTAACCACCTTACCATACATCAAAAAAGTTTCAGAAATGAAAGCCAGACTACTAAGACCCCTCGGAATCCTAGTAGCACACAAATGCACAAACACTCTCAAACAAAAACTAACAAACTTAAAAGACCCAGTACATCCCATGGACAAAACCAACGTCGTCTACAAAATTCCATGCAAGGACTGCCAGAAACACTACGTAGGACAAACAGGAAGAAAGTTAGCCACCAGGATACACGAACACCAGCTAGCCACAAAAAGACACGACTCTCTCTCCCTTGTAGCCCTACACACGGAGGGAAAAAAAACACCATTTCGACCGGGACAACACATCTATCCTGGGACAGGCTAAGCAAAGACGTGTCAGAGAATTTCTAGAGGCCTGGCACTCCAACCACAACGCCATAAACAAGCACATAGATCTAGATACCATCTATCAACCCCTCAGAAAACGAACAGGAAATGACATCACCACAAACCCCCGGAACCCCATCCAGGACAGACATATAAATAGAAAGCAGGAGACAACAGGTTCGCTTCAGTGTGATATGTTTTAGGTAATATTACTAATTGGAAAAGCATGTTCTAAAATAGGCAGAACCATGAAAACCATTAGGTTTAATTTGTATTTCATGCTGTATGTATTAAGAAAGAGAGATGGTTTTAAATTCATTTCAGATTTGTTTTTGTGAGTGGTGATAGGGTGACTGATAATTGCCCGAAACGTCGATTTTCCTCGGATGCTGCCTGATGTCATAGAGTCATAGAGATGTACAGCATGGAAACAAACCCTTCGGTCCAACCCGTTCATGCCGACCAGATATCCCAACCCAATCTAGTCCCACCTGCCAGCACCCGGCCCATATCCCTCCAAACCCTTCCTATTCATATACCCATCCAAATGCCTCTTAAATGTAGCAATTGTTCCAACCACATCCTCTGGCAGCTCATTCCATACGCGTACCACCCTCTGCATGAAAACGTTGCCCCTTAGGTCTCTTTTATATCCTTCCCCTCTCACCCTAAACCTATGCCCTCTAGTTCTGGACTCCCCGACCCCAGGGAAAAGACTTTGTCTATTTATCCTATCCATGCCCCTCATAATTTTGTAAACCTCTATAAGGTCACCCCTCAGCCTCCGACACTCCAGGGAAAACAGCCCCAGCCTGTTCAGCCTCTCCCTGTAGCTCAAATGCTCCAACCCTGGCAACATCCTTGTAAATTGTTTCTGAACCCTTTCAAGTTTCACAACACCTTTCCGATAGAAAGGAGACCAGAATTGCACGCAATATTCCAACAGTGGCCTAACTAATGTCCTGTACAGCCATAACATGACCTCCTAACTCCTGTACTCAATACTCTGACCAATAAAGGAAAGCATACCAAATGCCTTCTTCATTATCCTATCTACCTGCGTCTCCACTTTCAAGGAGCTATGAATCTGCACTCCAAGGTCTCTTTGTTCAGCAACACTCCTTAGGATCTTATCATTAAGTGTATAAGTCCTGCTAAGATTTGCTTTACCAAAATGCAACACCTCACATTTATTTGAATTAAACTTCATCTGCCACTTCTCACCCCACTGGCCTGTCTGGTCCAGATCCTGTTGTAATCTGAGGTAACCCTCTTCGCTGTACACTACACTTCCAATTTTGGTGTTATCTGCAAACTTACTAACTGTACCTCTTTTGCTCGCATCTAAATCATTTATGAAAATGACAAAAAGTAGAGGACCCAGCACCGATTCCTGTGGCACTCCACTGGTCACAGGCCTCCAGTCTAAAAAACAACCCTTCACCACCACCCTCTGTCTTCTACCTTTGAGCCAGTTCTGTTTCCAAATGGCTAGTTCTCCCTGTATTCCATGAGGTCTAACCTTGCTAATTGGTCTCCCATGGGGAACCTTGTCGAACACCTGAACTGAAGTCCATTTAGATGATATCTACTGCTCTGACCTCATCAATCTTCTTTGTTACTTCTTCAATCAAGTTTGAGAGACATGATTTCCCACGCACAAATCCATGTTGACTATCCCTAATCAGTCCTTGCCTTTCCAAATACATGTACATCCCGTCCCTCAGGTTTCCTTCCAACAACTTGCCCACCACTGAGGTCAGTCTCACTGGTCTATAGTTCCCTGGCTTGTCCTTACCACCCTTCTTAAAAGTGGCACTACGTTTGCCAACCTCCAGTCTTCCGCACCTCACCTGTGACTATCGATGATACAAATATCTCAGCAAGAAACCCAGCAATCACTTCTCTAGCTTCCCACAGAGTTCTTTGGTGCACCTAATCGGGTGCACCTGATCGGGTGCTGGGGATTTATCCACCTTTACCTGTTTCAAGACATCCAGCACTTGCTCCTCTGTAATCTGGACATTTTGCAAGACGTCACCATCTATTTCCCTACAGTCTATATCTTCCATATCCTTTTCCACAGTAAATACTGATACAAAATATTCTGTAGCTCCACACAAAGACCGCCTTGCTGATCTTTGAGGGGCCCTATTCTCTCCCTAGTTATCCTTTTGTCCTTAATATATTTGTAAAAACTCTTTGGATTCTCCTTAATTCTATTTGCCAAAGCTATTTCATGTCCCCGTTTTGCCCTCCTGATTTCTCTCTTAAGTATACTCCCACTTCCTTTATACTCTTCTATGAATTCACTCGATCTATCCTGTCTATACCTGACATATGCTTCCTTCTTCTTCTTAACCAAACCCTCAATTTTTTTAGTCATCCAGCATTCCCTCTACATACCAGCCTTCCCTTTCACCCTGACAAGAATATACTTACTCTGGATTCTTGTTATCTCATTTCTGAAGGCTTGCCATTTTCCAGCCGTCCCTTTATCTGCGAACATCTGCCTCCAATCAGCTTTTAAAAGTTCTTGCCTAATACTGTCAAAATTGGCCTTTCTCCAATTTAGTACTCCAACTTTTAGATCTGGTTATCCTTTTTCATCACTATTTTAAAACGAATAGAATTATGGTGGCTGGCCCCAATGTGCTACCCCACTGACACCTCAATCACCTGCCCTGCCTTATTTCCCAAGAGTAGGCCAAGTTTTGCACCTTCTCTAGTAGGCACATCCACATACTGAATCAGAAAATTGTCTTGTACACACTTAAGAAATTCCTCTCCATCTAAACCTTTAACACTATGGCAGTCCCAGTCGATGCTTGGAAAGTTAAACTCCCCTACCACAACTACCCTATTATTCTTACAGATAGCTGAGATCTCCTTACAAGTTTGTTTCTCAATTTCCCTCTGACTATTGGGTGTGTCTATAATACAATCCCAATAAGGTGATCATCCCTTTCTTATTTCGCAGTTCCACCCAAATAACTTTCCTGGATGTATTTCTGGGAATATACTCCCTCAGCACAGCTGTAATGCTATCCCTTATCAAAAATACCACTCCCCTTCCTCTCTTGCCTCCTTTTCTATCCTTCCTGTAGCATTTGTATCCTGGAACATTAAGCTTCCTATCCCTGAGCCATGTTTCTGTAATTGCGATGCTATCCCAGTCCCATTTTCCTAACCATGCCCTGAGTTCATCTATCTTCCCTGTTAGGCCCCTTGCATTGAAATAAATGCAGTTTAATTAATTAGTCCTACCTTGTCCCTGCCTGCCCGACTCACTTCTGTTCTCAGCTGTACCCGTCTCAGATCGATCTCTTTCCTCACTATCTCCCTGGGTCCCACCCCCCCACCTTACTAGTTTAAATCCTCCCAAGCAGTTCTTGCAAATTTCCCTGCCAGTATTTTAGTCCCCTTCCAATTTAGGTGCAATCTGTCCTTCTTGTACAGGTCACTTCTACCCCAAAAGAGATCCCAATGATCCAAAAATGTGAATCCTTTTTCCATACACCAGCTCCTCAGCCATGCATTCATCTGCTCTATCCTCCTATTCCTGCCCTCACTAGCTCATAGCACAGGGAGTAATCTAGATATTACTACCCTTGAGGACCTCCTTTATTAATTTCTGCTTAACTCTCTGTAATCTCCCTTCAGGATCTCAACCTTTTCCCTTCCTATGTCGTTGGTTCCAATGTGGACAATGACCTCCTGTTGGCCCCGCTCCCCCATGAGAACATTCTGCACCTTCTTGGAGACATCCTTGATCCTGGCACCAGGGAAACAACACACCATTCTGCTTTTTCTCTGCCGGCCACAGAAACGTCTGTTTGTACCTCGGACTGCAGAATCCCCGAACACAATTGATTTCTTGGAAGCCGACGTCCTCCTCATTGCATTAGAGCCAGTCTCAATACCAGAAACTTGGCTGTTTGTGCTTCATTCCCCTGAGAATCCATCACCCTGTACATTTTCCAAAACAGCATACCTGTTTGAAATGAGTATATCCACAAAAGTCTCATGCACTAGCTGCCTACTTCTCTTACCCTTCCTGGAGTTAACCCATCTATGTGACTGTATCTGAGATTTTCCCTCCTTCCTATAACTGCCATCCATCACATACTGTTGCTGTTGCAAATTTTGTGAATTTCACTGTTTGTTAATTTTCCCAGATGCAATCCGATGTCCAGTGATACATGAATTCAAAAACAGCAAAGGCCACTCTCACTCTCACTCTCACTCTCACTCTCACTCTCACTCTCACTCTCACTCTCACTCTCACTCTCACTCTCACTCTCACTCTCACTCTCACTCTCACTCTCACTCTCACTCTCACTCTCACTCTCACTCTCCTCACCATGTGCTTCCTTTGTCTGCTCTTCTCCCTTTTAACCTCTGTTGTTTTGACTTTTTTTTTCAAAAGTTCCAAAACAATGCAACAGCATATAAAACAGTCATTACTGCTCTTGGAATTTGAGGAAATCACCTCCAACACCTAAAAAAACCTCAAAAAAAGGAGCAGCTCTTACAGCCAGAAATTTTTCCTGTCCTCCATCTTGGATTACCCAGAATCCTGTTATGCTTTTCCAGCACCATTCTAATCTAGACATAGGGTGACTGATGTTTGTTAATACATTCATTTTTAATGAGAGTTTATACTCTTGGAGTAGAACTTAAGGCAAACAGTACAAGATGGAAAAAGACTTGCTGTTGCTTAGTGACAAGAATCCATTGTCACAGAATGGCAGTACTATCCAAAAGGTCAGGAAATGTGTGCAGAATCAGTCAGAATGAACAGTTGCTGTAATTTTAGCAATTTCCAAAAAATCAGGGCTGGAGAAAATGTTCTCAGTGGCTTAAGACAAAAACATCCAGAAACAGAAAACGGTGGAAGCCGAGAGGGTGGAAAACCCATGTATTTTCTCTTTAATTATTTAGAAGTCAGTAAGAAGAAAGCTCCAGAATCCTATTGCAAATGTGCCATCTGAAGAAGAAATATTAAAATGGAGTTGCGGCTACCCTTCTTCGATTTGACTATCTGTAAAGTTGCATAGATCTTAACCTAAAATTTGCACAGTAAGCCAAAATTAAGTGAGATGAAATGATGATAAAACATATGAAGCCTGGTTCGAAAATAAAGAATGCTGGCGATCACTACGGGTCAGATAAGCATGTTCATCATCTGTTCTGATCTGATATTCAGACAAGACAGCTAAAAGGGTTCACTTGTGATTATGAGCATTGTATGGATAAAAGTTTTGTATAACGTTTATAGTGTATATTCTTTAACGAGGAACATTGGGTATATTCCATTGTTATAACTGCCTTGATGTATTGATAGGAGAATGTGAGGACTGCAGATGCTGGAGATCAGAGCTGAAAATGTGTTGCTGGGAAAGCACAGCAGGTCAGGCAGCATCCAAGGAGCAGGAGAATCGACGTTTCGGGCATAAGCCCTTCTTCAGGAAACCAAGATTTCCTGAAGAATGGCTCATGTCCGAAACGTCGATTCTCCTGCTCCTTGGATGCTGCCTGACTTGCTGCACTTTTCCAGCAATACATTTTCAGCTTTGATGTATTGATATCCAGATGAACTTGATGAACCAGGCAAAGTGAGAATAAAAGCCTACAGTGGTTGTTGAAGGAAAGAAGTTTGATTTTTTATTTCTGATTTGTGATAAGGCCATTTCAAATATTTCTTGTATAGTTTAAAATAATCCATGTTTTGTTTTCTTTCTGTTTGTAACAAACATTTGTCAAATGTACATTGGTAACCTCTTGTGAATATGTTCATTGCCCACTACAGTCAACAAATAACTAAAATAAAACTCTCAGTCTATCAAACCAGTTTGCACTTTGGGATCTAATTTGTCCAGTGTTACCATCACCTGGAATCATAACACCAGGAAATAGAGATTTCAAACTTTATTTTGTGAAGTTGAAATTTTGTTATCATGGGCAAATATGACATATGTAGGATAAAAACAAAGCTCCAACTAATGTTTCATACAAATATTCAGTAATTTTTGATTTGTGATAGTTGAACAAATAATCTTGAATTATGAGCTGTAGGGTTTAAGACATCAAATTTGACAGTTGTTGCCTGTATTAGTCCAAACATCAGCATGTTCAGAAATACTATAGAACAGAATGACCACACAAAGCCTATGTGGATTTAAACAATTGAGTTGTATTTGAGTATTTTGTGTTGAAATATCCTTAATGATCTTTTTAGATTCATATTCACTTTCTATGACAGTTCCATTTGGAAAAGCATTCAACTTGTTGAAGGCAACAGCCTTTAGTTTTTGCATGATTCCATTCTTGTGCAGAAGCAACTGAGCCAAAATGTAACACTTGTAAAGAGAGAATATTTATACTTCTAGCACCACATTTTGTAATACAGGTACTGGATTTAGAAGCATAAGTCATTGTATGTTTGTACGTTTCAGATTTAAGCTGCTGCTTAGGGCACATATTAATCAGAGTGGATATTAACAGCTAGTGAGTCATTTAAGAAGAGCATTGACTTTTTTTATTTTTAGTTAGAGCTAGAGGTGAACATAGACAGTAAATTTGGAGCATGGTTTGACACTACTGCAAGACGGAATATTTTCTGAAGCATATTACCATTTACAAAATTTTTTTTATCAGGTTCCGTGGAGTATTTTTTAAAAATTAAACACCAGGAGTTTGTATTTCTGACAGGAAAGTTTTCCAACGGCCAAGATTTTGATAAACACCATATCATTCCTTACATTATAGCCCAAACTGAGTATCAATTTTTCTGCTTTTTGCCTTTTCTTCAAATGAGTATAAATAACATTCTAAAGCCAGTGGGTGCGTGAAAAATATGTGCAATTTAGTTGAGGGGTGGTGGTGGTGGGAAGAGACTTTTTGATGAATCCTGCCATCAGCTGATAATGTTGCAACAAATATGGTCTATTATAAAGCTTCCTGCTCACCAGTGGTGGTTGTGATCACTGCCAGGCTGATTCACTACTACAGAATGATGACCAGCAAAACAGAATAACATAGTGGTTTAAAGATGCTTCCATTTGCCTCCAGGCAATCAGGTAAAGGCAGGAGGTGCTGTTTCTGATGATGGCACAAGAAGATCCACAGATCCTCCTGCCAGACTAAGACAAGCTCAGTGGAAGTGACATAGGTGGGCAACCATGGAACAGGACCAATGCAGGAAATCAATCAATGACCTGTTCCAGTGTCACATCTTCAACAGGAATTGTTTGTGTAGTAATCATTAATGCATATGAGCAAGTAGTCAGCTCTGCTACAGGAGTGAATCTATGATCAGCTTTAGTGTCACATTGTTGATTGAATCCAAAAGATTTTATGTGGACTTGGACACAACATTTGAATGACAGCAGTAGATGTGTGATGGTGATGCATACAGAAACAGGTGTTACTTGGCATGTCACTGACTCTGTACTTGGTCATGCAACAGAAGCAGATCCACAATTTCTGTGAAAGAAGTTTCTGGCTTGAGGTTTGTCATAGCTGCTGAGGTTGGAAGCAATGTAGATCACTGGTGAGGTAGTTTGATTACTGGAACAGCTGGACTGGCCAGACGTAAAAACAACAATCCTGTTTGTCGCATATAGGCATATATGATAGATGCAAGTTTATAGTTAGATGTTCTTGAATGATGAAATCACTACACACGTCTTTACTCCATGCTTCATTACACAATTCCATAGTGAACCAGTATTCACCATGGATTTCCCTCTACACACATTTGAACATGGAAGAGGTGCATGCAGAGGGTTCAAAAACAATTCTATTAACCATTAAGAGGTTCGAGCCCACCTGCATCATTTTAATGGATTTTGGGGCTCATTTAAAGATATTGAATGAAGAATTGTATCCTGCAAAATTTAGTTTCATCAAGGAAGCTGTGAGAGACCTAGGTGAGCACACATGACCAGTATATGAAATGACCAGCGCTGTTACCTTTCATGCAATTAGCTTTTCCAGAGTCATAACTGGGGAATACAATCTGGAGATAGTATTTATCGTCCCAAAATTTTACCGCTCTTCTCAATTTTTTCTACAGGAACATTTGCTCCCCAAGAGGGGAGACAGACCTCAATTTAACTTCTTAAAAAGACCGCAACTGAATATGCAGTGCAGTCTCAACATGCCAGGCTGTCTATTCCAGATCATAACATTAAAGTTACTAAATTAGATTAGATTCCCTACAATATGAAACAGACACTTCAGTCCCACAAGTCCACACCAACTCTCCGAAGAGTAACTCACCCAGACCCATTCCCCTACCCTAATTTACCCCTGGAAGAAAGTGAGGACTGCAGATGCTGGAGATCAGAGTTGAAAAATGTGTTGCTGGAAAAACACAGCAGGTCAGGCAGCATTCTTCTGCTCCTTGGATGCTGCCTGACCTAATTTACCCCGACTTGGCAATTTAACACGGCCAATTAACCTAACTTGCATATCTTTGGATTGTGCAAGGAAATCCACAAGACACAGGAAGAAAGTGCAAACTCCACACAGACAGTTGCCTAAGGCAGAATCGAACCCAGATCCCTAGCACTATGAGGGGGCAGTGCTAACCACTAAGCCACCGTGCATACTGGCACATTTAGATTTATTCAAATTACCTTTCATCAGAAATAGTTAGGAGTTCACTATCGACCAGGTACCAAACTGGAACAGCCATATAAGCACTGTTACGCAGGTCCCGATTTCCCAAAGCCTTTCTATCCTTCCAAGCTCAAATGTCCAATGAAGGACACTCCACTTGCCCCAACATATGCAAGTCCAATAATTATTAAGAAATTCAACATCATTTACGAGAAAATAAGTCTTTGATCAGAACCCCACATATATTATTGTACATTTGCCAGAGTATATACCATCTACAAGATACGGTGTAGCAACTTGCCAAGGCTGCTTCAAGATCACTTCTCAAATGTGCACTTCTACCATCTAGAAAGACAACAGCAGCAGTTTTTTTTGACAAAGTGACAAAGAGGATTGACGAAGACAGGGCAGTGGACATTGTCCAGATGGACTTTAGCAAGGTGTTTGACAAGGTTCTGCCTGGTAGACTGGTTAGTAAGTTTCCAGATCACACTAAAATTAGTGGTGTAGTGAACAGTGAAAGTTATCTCAGAGTACAATGGAATCCTTGATCAGATGGGCCAAGGAGTGGCAGATGGAGTTTAATTGAGATAAATATGAGGGGGTGGTAAGGCAGATCAAGGTAGGACTTTTACACTTAATGGTAGGATCCTGGGGAGTGTTGCCTAACAAAGAGACCTTGGAGGACAGGTTCATAGTTCCTTGATGGTGGAGCCACAGATAGGGTATTAAAGGTGGTGTTTTATATACTTGCCTTTATAGGAAAATGCATTGAGTATAGAAGTTGGGATGTCATGTTGTAGCTGTACAAGACATTGGTTAGACCATCTTGGAATACTACATTCAATTCTAGTCTCCCTGCAATAGGAAAGATGTTGGTAACTTGAAACAGTGCGGAAAGGATTTTCAAGGATGTTGCTGGAGTCAGAGTGTTCGAGCTATAGGGAGATGCTGAATAGGCTGGGCCATTTTCCCTGGAGCATTAGAGGTTAAGAGGTGACCTTATAGAGACTTATAAAATCATGAGTAACAGGTCTTTTTCAAAGGGTAGGGTATTCCAAAACTAGAGGGCATATGTTCAAGAAGAGAAGGGAAGATATAAAAGGGACCGAAGGGGTAACCTTTTTGAGAAAAGGGTGGTATGTGTATGGAATGAGCTGCCAGAAGAAGTGGTGGAGGCTGGTAGAATTACAACATTTAAATGGCATCTGGATGGGTACATGAATAGGACAGGTCTAGAGAGATATGGGTCAAATGCTGACATTTCGGCTATCTTGGCATGGACAAGTTGGATCGAACAATTTGTTTCTGTGCTGTACAACTCTATGACATGACATGAGACCATCTCCTCTTCCAGGTCACAAACCATCCTGATTTGGAAGCAAAATTGTTTCTTCACTATTGATAGTTTAAGGAATTGCAAGATTTGAACTGAACACTGCTCTGGGAATGCCTATATCACACCAAAAAATCCAAGTTCAAAGTATTTGGATTACCAACACCTGCATAAGGAGAGCTAAGGATGGGTGGAGGCAGCATGGCCTCCAATTCAAAAATAGTTCTTTTTAAAATTAAAATAATTACTAAGTTTGAATTTTTTTCTTAAACATAGATAACCAGAATATTTACATACGTACTCATGATAACTGCAAATCAATGTTAATTATTTGCTGTTTAATATGATTGATCAAAATTGGTTACACATTGCTAAACATTAAAAATAGTTTACATAAAATTTGGTTCAGTATTCACAAATTTATTACTAGAAAAAAGTTGAATCGATCTTTCTAAAACTTTTAAACATTGTAAATATTACTATCCGTTCACAATTTACATGCTGAAAGCAAATGGGCTAACTGTTAAACATTGCTCTATACAAGACAATTACACTTCAAATTTTCAGAATTCATTATTTCCAGGAATCAAAATACATAGAAAGCAGATATAATAGGTACAATTCCAATGTTAGTTGCATATTATTGTGATAATTAATAAATTACTTCTTGTGATAAGGGTCACCTTTATTATTGAACTGGTTTTGTAGCTTCTTGCATTAGTGCATATAACTGTCCAATCTGTTCTTCGTTAAAGTCTTTTAGTTTATTTGCTGTCAGGTCAATTCCATAGTTGGCCTTCGGTACGGGATGCATCACACTCTCCGTAGCTTGTGCCTGCAGTGTATCTGCATAAGCCTGAGAAAAAATAAAAATCAGAGTGCTGAATTAGAGGTTTTTAAACTTAAAACTGAAACATGCTCATTAGGCATGGTAGTAATAATTTTCTTTTGAAACAGACAGATTAAAGACACCACACAGACTAGTAACTGCACTAATGCATGAGTAACTGTTTTCTCCATTAAGAAAGGAACATAACACTTATTGACTTTTATGAGGGACACCTATTGTTAAGTCTATTCAGAGTCAGGGAGGATACCAGAGGGTTGGGACATGGCAAATGTAACACCTCTGTTTAAGAAGGGAGGGTGGCAGAAGAAGGAAAATTATAGGCTGGTTAGCCTGATCTTGGAGAGTGGTAAAGATTTCAGAGTCCATTATTAAGGATGAGATTGTGCAATACTTGGAAATGCATGGTAAAATAGTGCTGACTCAGCATGGCTTCATTAAGAGGAGGTCACGTCTGACAAACCTGTTAGAATTCTTTAAAGCGGTAATGAGTAAGTTAGACAAAGGGCAGCTAGTGGACATGACTTATTTGGATTTTCAAAAGGCCTTTGAGAAGATGCTGCACAGGAGGCTGCTATGTAAAATAAGAGTTAATAGTGTTGGGGCAAGGTACTCGTATTGATAGAGGATTGACTAATTGGCAGAAGGCAGAGATTACGTATAAAATGCTTTTTTTCAGGATGGCAGCTGATGACTAGCAGAGCTCTGCAGGGGCCATTATACATTAACAATCTGAACAAAGAAACTGAGGATATTGTTGCCAAGTTTGCAGATGACACAAAGATAAATGAAGGGACAGGTAATGTTCAGGAGGTGGGGAGGCTGCAGAAGGACTTGGCCAGGCTAAGAGAGTAGGCAAAGAAGTGGCAAATGGAATATATTAGAAGTGGAAGAACAGAGTAGATTATTTTCTAAGGAAGAAAGGCTTTGGAAATTTGAAGCACAGGGGTCTTAGGAATCCTAGTTCAGGATTCTCTTAAGGATAACATGCAGGCTCAGTTGGAATTTAGGAAGGAAGTGCAATGTTAGCCTTCATTTTGAGCAGGCTAGAGTACAACGGCAGGAATGTATTTTCTGTTGAGGCTGTTTAAGCCTCTGGTCATACCACGTTTAGAACACTGTGAGCAAGTTTGGACACTTTATTTCAGGAAGGATTTGCTGGTCTTGGAGGATGTCCAGAGGAAGTTCACAAATCTGATTTCCAAGGATGATGAAGAGTTTGTCAGTTGAGGTCTCTGGGCCTGTATTCAATAGGTGTTTAGAAGAATGAAGGGGATCTTGTTACAACTTACTGAATACAGAGAGACCTGGATAGAACGAACGTGGAGAAGATGCTTTCACTAATAAGAGAGATTAGGGCATGAGGGCACAGCCTCAGAGTAAAGGGTGATCCTTTGGAACGGAGAGGAGAAAGTATTTGTTCAGCTAAAAGTTGGTGAATCTGTGGAGCTCATTGGTGCAGAGGACTGTGGAGGGCAATTCATTGAGTGGATTTAAGTTAGAAATAGACAAGCTCTTGATTACAAATGGATTACAGGTTATGCAGATTGAGAAACATACTAGCCATGATCAAATGGTGAGGCAGACTCTATGGGATGAAAGGCCCAATTCTGCTCCTATATTTTATGATCATATGGCACAGCTTGTGACATGTGCTCCTCCGAAAAATTGTAAAGTGCTTTAAATCATCTCTCAGTTAGGAGAAAGTGAGGACCGCAGATGATGGAGATCAGAGCTGAAAAATGTGTTGCTGGAAAAGAGCAGCAGGTCAGGCAGCATCCAAGGAGCAGGAGAATTAATGTTTTGGGCAAAAGCCCTTCTTCAGGAATGAGGAGGGTGTGCCAAGCAGGCTAAGATAAAAGGGAGGGAGGAGGGACTTGGCGGACGGGTGTTGGGAATGTGATAGGTGGAAGGAGGTTAAGGTGAGGGTGATAGGCCGGAGAGGTCGGGAAGAAGATTGTAGGTCACGAAGGTGGTGCTGAGTCCATGGGTTGGGACTGAGATAAGGTGGGGGAGGGGAAAATGAGGAAGCTGGAGAAATCTGCATTCAACCCTTGTGGTTGGAGGGTTCGTAGGCAGAAGATGAGGCACTCTTCCTCCAGAAGTCGTGTTGCCATGGTCTGGCGATGGAGGAGGCCAAGGACCTGCATGTCCTTGGCGGAGTGGGAGGGGGAGTTAAAGTGTTCAGCCACGGGGTGGTTGGGTTGGTTGGTGCGGGTGTCCCAGAGGTGTTCTCTGAAACGTTCCGCAAGTAGGCAGCCTGTCTCCCCTCTGAAGAAGGGCTTATGCCCGAACCGTCAAATCTCCTGTTCCTTGGATGCTGCCTGATCTGCTGCGCTTTTCCAGCAACACATTTTCAGCATGTTTTCAACTCAGGCTACTATCTACCGCTAACCTGCTGAATTCCACTGAGACGCAGGGTGTCCCACCATTTTACCAGGACTCAAATCATTTTGTTCCACTGGACACCCCTACCCCACCTTGACAGCCAAGACCTATAAGTCCACCAAGTTGACGGGAACGCAGCACAACCACATGATGAAATAAGTGATGGTTCCCCTGAGCTGTCTTCTGACATTATTTAGAGAACCTTTTTGGGCCTCGAGACTCTCATTTCCTACCTCTGAAAGCAATGGCACAGCTGTAGGGAGGCAGAAGTTGAAAAAGGAGGAATTTTATCCAAAAATTTGTATTCTATCAAATGGGGAAAATTCATCGTGTCCGGATAAAATATACAAGCACACATTTTACATCTTTTATGTCAGAAAACAGTAACATTACAAAATATTACAATGTCAGATGAATGACATTGAATTAAACTGTGCCTGTCAGACATGATATTAATTCCAATCAAACATGGTGTGAGTTATGAGATTCATCCAAGTTAGTAAAGCATCAACCTACACTATTAATATTATAAATGTTTCAGTTTTCAATTCACAAATACTAGGGTTGAACTGGGTTATCAATGCTTCTTTTGGATTTAATCTACAAACGTAACTGATTTTTAAAAAAAAAACGAGCACGATCACCTCCTGTCACTTACACATGCCTACACACAAAAAATATTGAGCTTAATTCAAGCAGAGCAAGAGAGTTTCCTAATCTTAGAGGCAATAATTCCAGATGGGTTCCCGCTGTCACTATGCAATTGTATATTGATTTGTGGGTTATACGAGGGTCATGGCAGTCATTCTGGAACTGACAGTACATGCGTCATAAGTTGTCAATAAATTTTAGAGGCCAATCAAAAGGCTTTAAGGATGCAATATAATCAAACCAATAATTGTAGTTAAGCTTTCTAAACACTAATACTTAGGCGCTGAATATTCCAGGCTGGAGAGTTGACACAAAGAAGTTACTCCTCATGGTGGATTTCATTTGATACTTCCAAAGAATGAGGTTGTGTGGAGATGAGCTGGTTGTACTTTTTATCTTGTCTGGAAAGTTCCTTCCCTTGTACCCTTGAAAGAGATAGTGGAACCTGCACCAGTGAAACTTAGCTTAATTATTTTTTACTCCTTCACTTGTCTATGCCACTAGTTGAGCTACACGTACATAGTCTCGAATGCACCCCACCTGTGCTCAACGCAACCAATTTTGCAAAGGGGAGCTTCAACCTGGCATAAGTCTGGCACAAAAAGTGTATACACTGTTTGCCACATTGGATGTTTAGAGCCACATTTTACATAACTGAATACAGCACTGTTAATATGATAGATAATTACAATATTTTAGGTAGAACAGAGTAACAAAACTGCAAAGCAGCAAGGTGAAAGTAATGGAGAATTTCGCCTGTCAGGTTGGCTCACTAGCAGCATCTGACTCACCAATCCAAACTTGAGCTCAATCTAAAATGACACATTAGCACAATATTGGAGCAATGAACTGCATTGTCATTGGTGTCATATTTTGGATGAGACCTTAAACTGCAGAACTGCCTTTCCATTCAGACGGATATAAAAAAAGTCAATTTTTAATCTAGTGTTCTGGAAGAGATTCCACCTTCCAGAACACTAGATGTGATGGAAGATGGAGATGTGATGAATTAAGATAGTGGTGCAGATGACAGGAAATGGTATTTGAAACCACTAATTTTGACCACTGGAGAGATGAGTTTCTTCTAGTATTGCATCAAAGTCTTTGGGGTCATACTCCTAACATGGAGTTCTGTAGAAATCAGTTCCTACAGTTTCTAAATTCTATGCCCAGAGATCCTCCCAAAGAAGAAAAAGGGCATTCATCCTCATTTTTAATTCTGTTCTTCTACCAAGATTTCCAGCACTGTACTGAAAAGGTGGGAGCCTGCTTGCTCCCAGTCGTCCATTCTTCACTATTTTCCTAGGTCAGATTCATTTGTAGATATTTTTAAATCAATCAAATCAAACATGTTATGACACATCTCTGGCATAGGATGGACTTGATATAAGGACACTATGAATTCACCACAATAGCTCTCAGACTTATTTGTAGAATGACACCAAACATCTGCTTCAATCACAATGCACTACCCCTTTAAAAGGTGCAAGTTAGTTTTTAGTACTGATATTTGGTCCACTAATATATACAGCCAATAAACAGCACAGGAAGCATTGGCTGTACGAAAAACCATTACGGTGAGCTGGCAGCACACATTGATAAAGGAAACTAACTGATGACAGTGACTCAGCAGAATGTTTTCCATAGTCAGTTTCTCAGTAGTGCATCAGAACTGACAATTCCTATCCCATCATTTTGTGCTACTGCATTTTACTTGTTTTCCCTACACTCCAAGGTATTGCAATCAAGATTCCTGCTCTATTAGAATCTTTTACACAACTTCAAAACTGTAGAACTCCTAAATCCCGCTGAGTTTGGCTTCATCCATGTTCAACTACTGTTTGCATCTTTGGTGTTCTATACTCTGAGGTTTAGCCCTACATTTAGGCTTCTCTAAGAAACAGGAACATGGTCTGTATTTCTAAGGCAGCAATCTGAACTTTGTGAAAATTAAAAGAAAAAGGGATTTCAGCAGCATGTAAAATTAAATCTTCTGAAGTCTGAGTTTTGAAGAAGGTCACTGGACTCAAAATGATAATTCTGTTTTTTTCTCCACAGATGCTGCCAGACCTGCTGAGTTTCTCTAGCAATTTCTGCTTTTGTTTTAGCAACATATGGTAGCAGTATTTCATCTCAAAAGACAATGTTTTGAAACTTTGGTTGTAAAGACCATCTCCAACTTGAGGGTTTTTAACCTGTAAATCAATAAACTTAATAGAACATAGAACAATACAGCGCTGAACAGGCCCTTCGACCCTCGATGTTGCGCTGACCTGTGAACTAATCTCAGCTCGACCCCCTACACTATCCATGTGCTTATTTAAGGATTGTTTAAATCTCTCTAATGTGGCTGAGTTGACTATGTTAGCAGGTACGGCATTCCACGCCCTTACCACTCTGACAAAAATATATCACAAAAAGCATGTCAACTAATAAAATTAGGTACACTTTCTATTAAGTTGAAAACATTGGAAAAATGTTTCTCACAATATCAACATCTTATTATTCATCTTTTCTCAGTTCCTCATTAAGTATCAACTTAAATTATATTCCTTCCTATCTTCCAAAAGGTAGAACTCATTTCAGGATTTATGTAAGTAAACTCCAGTGCCATAACTGGTGCAAACCTAACAACAAAATAAATAACTGGCAGGTTATTTGACAATGGGGAACAACAGAACTGACCCCAGCCTGATCTAAATTAACACATCAACTGCAGTCATTAAATGGCAATCTTTTCAATTGGAACCTAAATGACTGACTTTAACTTGCAGTGGCATACTGGTCATGTCACGAGACTAACAGTCCAGAATCTCAGGCCAATATTCTGAGGACATGGATTTGAATTGAATTAAATTGAATTTATTGTCATGTGTACCGAGGCACAGAGAAAGGCTTTGTCTTGTGAGCAATACAGGCAGATCACATATTTAAATAGCATAGATAAGTAAATAATAGGTAAACAGAGGCAAAACAAAAACACAGGTACAGGTGAATGCTAAGAATTTGTGAGTCCATTCAGTATTTAACAATTGAATCCCACCAAGGCAGATGGTGAAGTTTGTATTCAGTAGAAATCTGGAAGAAATGGTGGCCTTGTGATGACCATGTGAACCCATTTGGAAATCTGATTCTGGATTAGTGGTGCTGGAAGAGCACAGCAGTTCAGGCAGTATCCAAGGAGCAGCGAAATCGACGTTTCAGGCAAAAAGCCCTTCATCAGGAATAAAGGCAGTGAGCCTGAAGCATGGAGAGATAAGCTAGAGGAGAGTAGGGGTGGGGAGAAAGTAGCATAGAGTACAATGGGCGAGTGGGGGAGGAGATGAAGGTGATAGGTCAGGGAGGAAAGGGTGGAGTGGACAGGTGGAAAAGAAGATAGACAGGTAGAACAAGTCTGGATAAGTCATGGGGACAGTGCTGAGCTGGAAGTTTGGAACTAGGGTGAGGTGGGGGAAGAGGAAATGAGGAAACTGTTGAAGTCCACATTGATGCCCTGGGGTTGAAGTGTTCCGAGGCAGAAGATGAGGCGTTCTTCCTCCAGGCGTCTGGTGGTGAGGGAGTGGCGGTGAAGGAGGCCCAGGACCTCCATGTCCTCAGCAGAGTGTTG
Source organism: Hemiscyllium ocellatum (assembly GCF_020745735.1). Lineage (NCBI taxonomy): Eukaryota > Metazoa > Chordata > Chondrichthyes > Orectolobiformes > Hemiscylliidae > Hemiscyllium > Hemiscyllium ocellatum. The sequence continues at coordinate 54,603,745 of NC_083405.1, forward strand.
AAATGTTGGGCCACGGGGCGGTGTGGTTGATTGGTGCGGGTGTCCCGGAGATGTTCCCTAAAGCGCTCTGCTAGGAGGCGCCCAGTCTCCCCAATGTAGCAGAGACTGCATCGGGAGCAACGGATACAATAAATGATATTAGTGGATGTGCAGGTAAAACTTTGATGGATGTGCAAGGCTCCTTTAGGGCCTTGGATAGAGGTGAGGGAGGAGGTGTGGGCACAGGTTTTACAGTTCCTGCGGTGGCAGGGGAAAGTGCCAGGATGGGAGGATGGGTTGACACCTCCCTCCCCTTCCTGGACCTCTCCATCTCCATTAATGACGACTGACTTGACACTGACATTATTTACAAACTCACTGACTCTCACAGCTACCTGGATTACACCTCTTCCCACCCTACCTCTTGCAAAAATGCCATCCCGTACTCTCAATTCCTCTGCCTCCGCCGTATCTGCTCCCAGGAGGACCAGTTCCACCACAGAACACACCAGCAGGCCTCCTTCTTTAGAGACCGCAATTTCCCTTCCCACGTGGTTAAAGATGCCCTCCAATGCATCTCATCCACATTCCGCACCTCCGCCCTCAGACCCCACCCCTCCAACCCTAACAAGGACAGAACGCCCCTGGTGCTCACCTTCCACCCTACAAACCTTCGCATAAACCAAATCATCCGCCGACCTTTCGGCCACCTCCAAAAAGACCCCACCAACAGGGATATATTTCCCTCCCCATCCCTTTCCACCTTCCGCAAAGACCGTTCCCTCCGTGACTACCTGGTCAGGTCCACGCACCCCTACAGCCCATCCTGGCACTTTCCCCTGCCACCGCAGGAACTGTAAAACCTGTGCCCACACCTCCTCCCTCACCTCTATCCAAGGCCCTAAAGGAGCCTTGCACATCCATCAAAGTTTTACCTGCACATCCACTAATATCATTTATTGTATCCGTTGCTCCCGATGCAGTCTCTGCTACATTGGGGAGACTGGGCGCCTCCTAGCAGAGCGCTTTAGGGAACATCTCCGGGACACCCGCACCAATCAACCACACCGCCCCGTGGCCCAACATTTCAACTCCCCCTCCCACTCTGCTGAGGACATGGAGGTCCTGGGCCTCCTTCACCGCCGCTCCCTCACCACCAAACGCCTGGAGGAAGAACGCCTCATCTTCTGCCTCGGAACACTACAACCCCAGGGCATCAATGTGGACTTCAACAGTTTCCTCATTTCCTCTTCCCCCACCTCACCCTAGTTCCAAACTTCCAGCTCAGCACTGTCCCCATGACTTATCCAGACTTGTTCTACCTGTCTATTATCTTTTCCACCTGTCCACTCCACCCTTTCCTCCCTGACCTATCACCTTCATCCCCTCCCCCACTCATACATTGTACTTTATGCTACTTTCTCCCCACCCCCACCCTCCTCTAGCTTATCTCTCCATGCTTCAGGCTCACTGCCTTTATTCCTGATGAAGGGCTTTTGCCCGAAACGTCGATTTTGCTGCTCCTTGGATGTTGCCTGAACTGCTGTGCTCTTCCAGCACCACTAATCCAGAATCTGGTTTCCAGCATCTGCAGTCATTGTTTTTACCATCTGGAAATCTGTCATCCTTACCTGGTCTGACCTAGGTGACTCCAGATCCACACAAGGCCTTAACTTCCCTCTGGACAATTGGGGAGGGGCAATAAATGCTGGCCTCGCCAGTGACACCCATATCCCACAAGAGGATTTTAAAAAAATGTTCTACAAAGTTTTAACATAACTTCCATATTATTGTAACCTGTAGGCTGGATTTATGTTGAATCAGTTAAACTCCTTGAATCTTTAGAAATGAAATGCAGAATTTAAACAAGGAAGACCCCTGTCCTGGACATCAAATTTTTGCCAGTGGGTAAAGGGGGGAAGCACAGACTCACACAGGAGTGAGATCTGATCTTAATAGTATAATTTGAACCAAGTGCTGAGTTCAAGCAGAGACCGTTTTGGCTGGTTAAATAACCCTAATTCACAGTATTGGATCTAAAAACTGAACAACACATACAAATGTTCTTGAATAGCAGGTAAAGTCTGGTTGGGTATCTTGAGCTGATTTTTAAAACAAAATTCTCAATGATATGAAAAGGCTAATGCTATCAATTTTTACAAATAAAACCTGTGCAGAGTAACTTTGATTCACAGACCATTTGATAATCTTTAGAATTATATCGTACCATCACTTGTGTGGTTTCAATTGAAGTCCAAAGGCCTACTGTGTCATTAGCCAAATTTCAAAAGCAAAGATTACCTCAGCAGCGAGTACTGAACTCACATTTAGATTAAATTTAAACAGCACTACACAAATGCCAAGCAATAATATAGAGAAAATCTAAACATAGATCCACTGATATTCAATAGCAGTACCATTGCTGAATCCCTTACTATCAGTAACCCAGAGGTTACTATGCCCCACTTACCTGGAATGTTGACACTTCAACAACACTCCAAAGGCTTCACGTCACCCACTGTACCATTTACTTTTTATTACTAATTGTTAAACACTGGCTCCCAGGGCTGTTTGGCTAATTCTATCCCACCCCAATCTCTCCAGAGCACTGTATATCAAAAACTCAATTTAGGTAAAATCAAAAGAGGTATGCTCCTTCTGCTGCCTGCAGAGGACACCATTATATACATTTGCCACATTGAAAGCCAACTTCTCCCTGTTTTCAGTTCCTTAGCTAATGTTTACCTGCTAATAGTAAGTTTCTTCATATCCACATAGCAAACACTATCTTGTTAAGGATAAACCCAGCAGTTACAGATCTATCAGTTTACCTTCAATGGTGGAGCAGCTTCTTGAAAGAATTATTCAGCATGGTATTAGATAGTAGGCCTGTATGAAAAGCTATGTTGATTAGGAAGAGTCAGCATAAATTTCTATTGTGCTTAATTAACTTGGGAAAGTTTTTTTTAAATGAGGGTTGGAAACACTGGATGGGGATAATGCAGTCAATGTGGTACACATGAATTTCCAGAAGACTATATTTTTCACTTAGGGACGTGTTCACTGCCTGTTCTTTGTTGCCCTTGAAAAGGTGATAGCGAGCTGCCTTCTTGAACTGCTGCAGTTCATGTGCTGTAGGTTGACCCACAATGACCTTGGGGGGGGGGGGGGGGGGGGGGGGGGGGGGGGGGGGGGGGGGGAGAATTCCAGGATTTTGACTCAGCAACAGTGAAGGAGTGGTGATAGGTTTCCAAATCAAGAAGGTGATTGGCTTGAAGAGAACCTACAGGTGGTAGTGTTCCAATATATTTGCTGCCTTTGTCCTTCTAGGTGGAAGTGGTAATGGGTTTTGAAGGTGAATTATGTCACATAACAGACTCATAAGAAAAGATAGCGATCATGGTATGAAGGTGACAGTAGCAATGTGGATACAAAATTGGCTGAATTACAGGAAACAGAGTAAGGGTCAATGGGTCATTTTTGGCCATGGGAAAGATTTATAGGGGAGTTCCCTTTCTGCACTCTCTCCAAGGCGTTCATGTCTTTCCTATAATATAGTACCCACACTGTACATAACACTCCATGTGAGGTCTAACAAATGTTTTATACAAATTCAATATCACCACCTTGCTCTTGTACTCTATGCCCTGTTAATAAAGTCAAGGACGCAGTGTGCACTATTAACTACTCTCCACACCTGTCCTACAAAAGACAATGATCTGCGCACATGTCCACTTAGTTCCCTCTGCTCCTCTACCGCTTTCAAATTGAAAGACAAAATAAAAGTGGGGGTACAATGTCTTCCCACCTAGTGCATTACTTCTCTGCACTGAACCTCACCTGCCTTCAATTCAGCCACTTCACATAGACGAAATAGATGCCATTCTGGAGTTCCACACTGTCGTTCTCAGAGTGACAATGTTTCCAAGCACTGTGTTATCTGCAAAATTTGAAATTGTCCCCTCTACACTAAGATCCTGATAATTAATAAATTATTTATAACAAGCACCTTGTTTCATTGCTTACAAAAGATATTGTGACTTGCTAGTATCCATACCATCCTCTTCCCAGACAACAGCTAACATTAAAAACCAGGTTGCCATGATATTCATCATCATTAGCTCTGTTGAATTTCCATTATACTAACATAGTGCAGACCATCACTGATCAGAAACATAACTTGACCCATAAAAATGTAGTCTATACAGTGTGACTACAAGAGCATATTAGGAGATAGGGAATTATGGGAGTATCTCAGTTCCTGAATTTCTAAAGTCTATGATAAGGCATATGTTGGGATGATGATGGGCTTGGATGTGATCAGCACTAGTGCCACTGAAAAAGCTTTATGCTACCCAATAAATTGCAGACTGCTTTATTTCCTCCAGCCCCTTAAGCATTCACTTAATGACAAGGATATGGTTCTGTTTAAAATAGTGACCATAGAAATGGATGAGTTTTTCAATCTGTGGTTGGGGAGTTGAGATAGTGTTAGGAATCAAGTCATTAACTTCTGCCTTCCCAATATTTAACTGAAGGTAATGTCTCCATGTGAGGTCTAGAGTGATTACTGGAGATGAAGAGTGATTAGTATATGCAGTAAAGAGGCCAAAGGTGAGTTGCCCAAGGGTAAAGTTACACAAGATTGTTAAGGAGATATAAAAAAATTAATCCAGAATGTTTTTCATCTGAGACAGAAAGGAGCACAAGGACACATATGTTCAAACTAGTACATGGTAGCTAAGACTGAAAGAAATTCTTCAAACAGTGCTGGTATCATGTAGCAGAACAATCCTGGAATCATCTAAAGATGAATTTGATTTAATGGGGGAAGGATTTAATGCACTAAGATCTGTCAAAAGACTTCTTCATCTGTAATTATTTTGTGCCTGTCTTATATAACTAGATCTTTACTGCCACAATTTAAAGCATAACCTTAGTGTAATTCTCACCCACAGCAGTGCAGTTCTTTTTTTAATTTCCAGAAGCCTTGAGAAGAGTCATCAACCTTTAGTCTATTTCAGGAGTGAATTGTATCAGAATAAAAAAAGAGTTATTAACTTCCTTGCAGCAACTTTTATGTTTTTGGTAAAATATTCTTTAATGAACATATTTAGGGCGGAATAGCCCCTCCTATAGTACTGTAACCATTTAAAGTAATGAGGTATTCAAGTCTTTAGTGCCATCCAATGGAAAACGATGGAACTACAATTATTACAGATCTTGTTCACGGCAAGTTCAGTAATGGTGCAAATACTCCAAGTCCATGTTCTAAAAGAAAATTCAGAGAGAAAAAAATTTAGCACAAGTGGTTCTATGATACGTACAGCTCTATTAAAAAAAATAACTCTCTGCAGGGTTGTGGGTGAGACTTAAGATTATACCTTAAATTGTGATTTGGAGGAGCTGATGTTGGGCTGCGGTGGACAAAATTAAAAATCACAACACCATTTGGAAAGACTAGCATTTGAAGTGCTGCTTCTTCATCAGGTGGTTGTGAAGCAAGACCATAAGACACAGAATTTAAAGCAAAAGATTTCAGTGATACAATGATAAATTGAACAAACCTAGATTGTTAAGTCTTTCATCTTTCAGAATGTACTTGCTGGTTTCAGTTCTTTAATATTTAAATCCCAGAACATCTTTTAAGTCACATTCTCAAGATAATTTAAGGTTTTATAACAAAAAGTGACATCTCAGCTCAGCCAATGCCTTAAAGTTGTGAGATTATAGTCAGTCTGTATCCCAATCTTGAGTCAGACTGGTTCTTTTTCCAAAGTGGAATTTACAAATCTTACATGGATTGACTGCCTCCGTTAACTGCTTGCAGGTTCTGCATTTATTGAGCAAAATAGAATGTATCTGCAAATACAATTCCTTAAATCGGGATAGGAAAGATCAAGTTGTATAAAACTGGTACAAATAATTACAGATGAAGAAGGCTTTTAGTACAGTAGCTGAAAATGTATTGCTGGAAAAGGGCAGCAGGTCAGGCAGCATCCAAGGAGCAGGAGAATCAACGTTTCAGGCATGAGCCCTTCTTCAGGAATGAGGAAAGTGTGTGCAGCAGGCTAAGATAAAAGGTAGAGAGGAGAGACTTGGGGGAGGGTGTTGGAAATGTGATAGGTGGAAGGAAGTCAAGGTGAGGGTGACAGACCTGAGTGAGGGTTAGGGCGGAGAGGTCAGAAAGAAGATTGCAGGTTAGGAAGACGGTGCTGAGATCGAGGGATTTGACTGAGACAAGATGAGGGGAGGGGAAATGAGGAAACTGGAAAAATCTGAGTACATCCCTTGTGGTTGGAGGGTTCCTAAGCGGAAGATGAGGCGCTCTTCCTCCAGCCGTCGTGTTGCTATGGTCTGGCAATGGAGGAGTCCAAGGACCTGCATGTCCTTAGTGGAGTGGGAGGGGGAGTTAAAGTGTTGAGCCACGGGGTGGTTGGGTTGGTTGGTCTGGGTGTCCCAGAGGCATTCTCTGAAACGTTCCCAATATAGAGGGGGCCACATTGGTTGCAGCGGATGCAGTAAATTATGTGTGTGGAGGTGCAGGTGAATTTGTGGCAGATATGGAAGGATCCCTTGGGGCCTTGGAGGGAAGTAAGGGGGGGGGGGCAAGTTTTGCATTTCTTGCGGTTGCAGGGGAAGGTGCCAGGAGTGGAGGTTGGGTTGGTGGGGGGTGTGGACCTGATGAGGGAGTCACGGAGAGAGTGGTCTATTCAGAACGCTGATAGGGGAGGGGAGAGAAATATATCTCTGGTGGTGGGGTCTGTTTGGAGGTGGTGGAAATGACGACGGATGATACGATGTATATGGAGGTTGATGGGGTGGTAGGTGAGGACCAGTGGGGTTCTGTCCCGGTGGGGATTGGAGGGGCGGGGCTCAAGGGCAGAGGAACAGGAAGTGGAGGAGATGCGATGGAGGGCATCGTCGATCACGTCTGGGGAGGGAAATTGCAGTCTTTGAAGAAGGAGACCATCTGGGTTGTACGGTATTGGAACTGGTCCTCCTGGGAGCAGATGCAGCGGAGACGAAGGAATTGGGAATATGGGATGGCGTTTTTACAGGGGACAGGGTGAGAGGAGGTGTCGTCTAGGTCGCTGTGGGAGTCGGTCGGTTTATAGTAAATATCCGTGTTGATTCGGTCGCCTGAGATAGAAATGGAAAGGTCTAGGTGGGGAGGGAGGAGTCTGAGACGGTGCAGGTAAATTTGAGGTCGGGGTGGAAAGTGTTAGTAAAGTGGATGAACTGTTCAACCTCCTCGTGGGAGCACGAGGCAGCGTCGATACAGTCATCGATGTAGCGGAGGAAAAGGTGGAGGGTGGTGCCAGTGTAGCTGCAGAAACAGTAGGGAAGCTTTGCATTTTGACAATTCCTTATGTATTGACGTCAGAAGCTCCTTGCACCTTACAGAAATGGAATGTGATCTCTGAGGCACACCATTGGTTACATCTTGTCAATCCACTTACACCCGAATTCTGCACTCAGACAATACTTTTTTCGTAGCACCTCACCATTAATGTCATGAATTTTAATGTTTGTAACTTTATCTGGTTTTCTGAAAGGCCAAAAAGATATCGCATCTGGGCAGTCTTTGTACATTCATTCATTCAGTATTCACTTTGATTAATTCAGATATTTTCCAACCAACCTGTTCGGACATGTCACTACACACTTCTGGTACAGGTGGGACTTAAACCTGGACATCCTCCCGCCTCGGAAGTATGGTCACTGCCACTGATCAACAAGAATGTCTTTGATCAATTTTGATAATGTCTCAACTTGTTCAGAGATATTATTAAACAACTCTGTAGCAGATGGGATTGAACCCAGGTATCATGGCTCAGCGGTAGGAACACCTCCACTGGAGCATCGGACTCCATCTCTGATCAATATAGATTTTTTCTAATCAACCTGTTCAGGGATGTTATTTCACAACTCCGGAGTAGGTGAGACTTGTAAGCAGGTCTCCTGTCTCAGAGGTACATACACTACCACTGCACCACAAGAGCTACTCTTTTAAATTTAACCTATAACTATTATCCACTTGTTACAAGTCCACATTGACATCCCTGATTAAGCCATACCATTAATTGCATAATGCTGACTACCATGGTTGCAATCAGTTTTCTGACTGCAACTGTAAAAATTATGTAGTCCCTCTAATATGAGATTCTAATCTAAGGAGAAACTTTGTCAGATAAACACTGCCATGCAAACGTTTAAATCAAATTGAGTAACTAAAGCGTTTTTAGAGAGGTAGGTTTAAGGAGGGTCTTAAAAGGAAGAGAGGGATAGGAGAAGGCAGAAATGTATAAGAATGAACATAAAGAGTACAAGTCAGAGCAGACTGAAGACACAGCTGTCAACGGTAGGCACCAGATGATACAAAAAAAAGGCCAAAGCCAAAGGAATGGAGGCTTCAGAGGATTACGAAGTGCTGTTGTGTGGTATGGTTAAGTGGTATTTGGTCCAGTGTGTAGATGGTCAAAATGAACTGTAGAAGTGTTCTGGATCAGGTCAGACCCCCCCCTGAAAACATTTCAGGAAAGTAGCCCAGATGCTAACTTAGGTGTAACATGGATAGTACAAGAGTGATGCAGCTGGTCAACCCACTTACTTAGTTTTAAATAAAACAGAATCCATTTATAAGATTATCGAATGAAACACTAACAATGAGAACAGAAGACAGAATAATAAACTATCCAAAACCTAACAGCTCATCCTAACTTAATGATATTGGTCCAAATATTTGCAATAATTCCCATAAACACCCCATGGCACAAAAGGTAAGATCAAACAAAGGTTCTTACAGTAGAGAAGTCTGAGAGAGAACTCTGAGAGACCTGCTTCTTTGGTTCCAGCAGTTTCAAAACACTACTGCTAAAAACCAAACCAGAGAAAGCTGAGCTGGGAGAACTAGTCACTCCCCTTTCATTGCATAATTTTTTTTTCAAATACTTGAACGCCTGTTGCCTGAGGCAATATCTGTTAACTATAATCAATCTGGCCCTAAAACCCTTCAACTTAGATTTTTCAGAGTCTGTGTCTTTTAAGACCTCTTTGAAAATAAAACAAAGGACAACATAACTTTGTTAAAGGAGCAGCTTTGTCACAGAAACAACAAGAATAGAACTCCCCGATCCTCACCTTCCACCCAATTAATTTCCAGATACAGGCGTATTATTTTCTGCCATTTCTGCCACCTACAATCAGACTCCACCAAAGATATATTTCCTTCCCCACCCCATCTGCATTCTGCAGAGACCATTCCCTCCATGACTCCCTTGTTAAGTTCGTGCCTTCCACCAATCCATCCTCCTCACCTGGCACTTGCCTTGCCACTCTACACTGTAAACCTGCCCCTCACCTCTGTCCAAGGCCCCAAAGGATCTTTTTACATCTGGAAGACATTTTTCTGCATATCTACCCACTTCATCTATGGTGTCTCTCTATGTGGTCTCCTCTATATCAGGGAGACAGGACACCAACCAACAGAGTGTTTCATGGAACATCTTTGGTACACATGCACCAAACAACCCCACTGCCACATGGCTTACCACTTCAACTCCCCAAGGATATGCAAGTCTTGGAACTTCTCCACTGCCAAACCACCCACCAACTGGAAGAAGAACACCTCATCTTCCACCTTGTGACTTTTCAACCACGCAGCATCAACATTGACTTCACTAGTATCCACCTTTCTCTCCTCCTTTCCCACTTCATTCTAGATCCAACCCTCCAATTCAGCACTGCCTCTTGACCGGTCCATCTTCCTTTCCACCTATCCACTCTACCCTCCCCATCAACCTATCACCTTCCCAGCTATCCTCCCCCCAGTCCCACCTCCACCCTCCTATTTATCTCTCGGCCCCCTCCCTCCTCCACATTCCTGATGAAGGGCTTATGCCCAAAATGTTGACTCTTCTGCTCCTTGGATGCTGCCTGATCTGCTGTGCTTTTCCAGCACTATACTTTATGACTCTGACACTCCAGCATCTACAGTGCTCACTTTCTCCAAAATGACCAGTCGGCCTGAGTCTGACTTTGGTGGTGAGTAAGATGTTGGAAATGATTCTGAAAGATAGGATTTATATGCATTTGGAGAGGCAAGGAATGATTAGGAATAGTCAGCATGATTTTGTGTGAGGGAAATCATGTCTCATAAAAGTTGATTGAACTTTTTGAGGAAGTAACCAAGAAGACTGACGAGGGCAGAGCAGTAGACATTGTTTACTTGGACTTTGGTAAAGCCTTTAGGAGAAAGTGAGGACTGCAGATGCTGGAGTACCAGAGTTGAAAATGTAGTGCTGGAAAAACACAGCAGCAGACAGCATCCGAGGAGTAGGAGAATCGACATTTCAGGAATAAGCCCTTCTTCAGGAATGAGGCTGGTGTGCCAAGCGGGCTGAGATAAAAGGTAGGGGGGAGGGAATTTGGGGGAGGGACTCTGGGAATACGATAGGTGGAAGGAGGTGAGGGTGAGGGCAATAGGCTGGAGAGGGGATGGGGGTGGAGAGGTCGGGAAGAAGATTGAAGGTCAAGAGGGCAGTGCTGAATCAGAGTGTTGGGACTGAGATAAGGTGGTGGTGGTGGGGGGGGGGGGGGGGGAAATGAGGAAGCTGGATAAATCTGCATTCATCCCGTGTGGTTGGAGGGTTCCTAAGCGGAAGATGAGGCGCTCTTCCTCCAGGCATCGTGTGGCCAGGGTCTGGCGATGGAGGAGGCCAAGGACCTGCATGTCATTGGCGGAGTGGGAGGGGAAGTTAAAGTAGTGATGGCTGTCGCTGCAGCCATTCCCGTCCCCAGTGACGGCAGTCGCCGCAGCCACTTCCGTCCCCAACGACCCGCCCCCGGAGTGGCCGTTGCCACAACCACTTCCGCCCCCAGTGACTTCACCCACCTGCTCAAGGACCATGCCGCTCCCACGTCAATCTCTGCCCTCATGTCGATCTCCGCCCCCACAACTAACTCCACCCCCACTCCCAGCTCCAGCCCCACACCAGGTCCTAGCTCCCAGCCCTGCCGTATTTTCACGATCCCTCCAGACCTTCCGCTCTCTGAGGATGAACGATCAGTTCTCAGCAGAGGCCTCACCTTCAGCCTCCTACGCTCCCGGATCAATGGGTTTGATGCGCGGCTAGATATCGAGCAATTCTTCCACCGCCTTCGCACCTACTTCTTCAACAAGGACTCTCGCCCACCCTCTGACGACCCCTTCTCCCGCCTCCAACACACCCCATTCACCTGGACACCCCGTGCTGGCCTCTTACCCACCCTCGATCTCTTCATATCCAACTGCCGCCGCGACACTGACTGCCGCAACCTGTCCACCCTTCTCACCCACTCCAGCCTCTCACCCTCACAACATGCAGCCCTCCACTCTCTCCGCTCCATCCCCAGCCTCACCTTCAAACCGGCAGACAGTGGTAGTTTGGCGCATCGATCTTTACACCGCTGAAGCTAGACGCCAACTCGCGGACACCTCCTCCTACTGCCCTCTTGACCAAGACCCCACCTCACACCACCAAACCATCATCTCCCAGACCATCCATAACCTCATCACCTCAGGGATCTCCCATCCACTGCCTCCAACCTCATTGTCCCACAACCCCGCACCGCCCATTTCTACCTTCTATCCAAAATCCACAAACCCGACTGCCCCAGCTGACCCATTGTCTCAGCCTACTCCTGCCCCACCTGCATTTCTGCATACCTCAACACTGTCCTGTCTCCCTTAGTCCAAGAACTTCCCACATACATTCGGGACACCACCCACACCCTCCACGATTTTCGCTTCCCCGGCCCCCAATGCCTTATCTTCACCATGAACATCCAGTCCCTATACACTTCCATCCCTCATCACGAAGGCCTCCAAGCCCTCCGCTTCTTCCTCTTCCGCCGACCCAACCAGTACCCTTCCAATGACACCCTCCTTTGACTGACTGAACTGGTCCTCACTCTTAATAACTTCTCCTTGCAATCCTCCCACTTCCTCCAAAAGCAAAGGAATAGCCATGGGCACCCAGATGGGCCCCAGCTATGCCTGCCTCTTCGTCGGATATGTGGAATAGTCCATCTACTGCAGCTACACTGGCACCACCCCCCCACCTTTTCCTCTGCTACATCGATGATTGTATTGGCGCTACCTTGTGCTCCCACGCGGAGGTTGAACAGTTCATCCACTTTACTAACACCTTTCACCCCGACCTCAAATTTACCTGGACCGTCTCAGACTCCTCCCTCCCCTTCCTAGACCTCTCCATTTCTATCTCAGGCGACCGACTCAACACAGACATTTACTACAAACCGACCGACTCCCACAGCTACCTTGAGTACAACTCCTCCCACCCTGCCCCCTGTAAAAACGCCATCCCACATTCCCAATTCCTTCACCGCATCTGCTCCCAGGAGGACTAATTCCACTACCAAACAACTCAAATGGCCTCCTTCTTCAAAGACTGCAATTTCCCCTCCGACATGGACGACAAACGCTCTCCACCACATCTCCGCCCTTGAACCCCACCCCTCCACTCGCCACCTGGACGGAGCCCCACTGGTCCTCACCTTCCACCCAACCAACCTCCGCATACATCGTATCATCCTCCGCCATTTCCGCCACCTCCAGACAGACGCCACCACCGGGGATATATTTCCCTCTCTACTCCTATCAACATTCAGGAGAGACCACTCCCTCCGCGACTCCCTCATCAGGTCTACATCCCCCACCAACCCAACCTCCACTCCCGGCACCTTCCCCTGCAACCGCAAGTAGTGCAAAACTTGCGCCCACACCTCCCCCCTCACCTCCCTCCAAGGCGCCAATGGATCCTTCTATATCCGTTGCAAATTCATCTGCACCGCCACCCACATCATTTACTGTATCCGCTGCACCCAATGTGGTCTCCTCTACATTGGGGAGACAGGCCGCTTACTTGCGGAAGGTTTCAGGGAATACCTCTGGGACACCCACACCAACCAACCCAACCGCCCTATGGCGGAACACTAACTCCCCCTCCCACTCTGCCAATGACATGCAGATCCTTGGCCTCCTCCATCGCCAGACCCTGGCCACATGACGCTTGGAGGAACAGCGCTTCATCTTCCGCCTAGGAACCCTCCAACCACACGGGATGAATGCAGATTTATCCAGCTTCCTCATTTCCCCTCCCCCTACCTTATCTCAGCCCCAACCCTCGGATTTAGCACCGCCCTCTTGACCTGCAATCTTCCCAACCTTTCCGCCTCCATCCCCTCTCCGGCCTATCACCCTCCCCCTCACCTCCTTCTACCTATTGTATTCCCCTCCCCCAGATTTCCTCCCCCCTACCTTTTACGTCAGCCCTCTTGGCACACCAGCCTCATTCCTGAAGAAGGGCTTATACCCAAAATGTCGATTTTCCTGCTCCATGGACGCTGCGTGGCCTGCTGTGTTTTTCCAGCACATTTTTCAACTTTGGTAAAGCCTTTGACAAGTTTCCGCATGATAGACAAATTGGTAAAGTTAGATCACATAGGATTCAGGGTATCAATTGGATACATGTTTGCCTTGACAGCAAAAGATCTAAAGCAATGGCGAAAGGTTGTTCCTTTGGACTGGAGGCATGTGACCAGCAGTGTTCCACAGCGATTGATGCTGGATCCACTTCTGTTTGTCATTTATATAAATGACTTAGATGAGAATATAGAAGGCATGGTTAGTGAGTTTGCAGATAACACCAAGATTGGTGGAGTGTACAGTGAAAAAGATTATCAAAGATTACAAAGAGATCTTGATCAATTGGGTCAATGGCTGAAGTGAGGCAGATAAAGTTTAATTGTATACATGTAAGGTATTAAATTTTGGTAAAACAAACAAGGGCAGGACTTATACAATTAATGGTAAGGCCATGGATAAAGTTGTAGAACGGAGAGATCTAGGGATTCAGGTATGTATTTCTTTGACATTTGTATCACATATAGATAGGGTGGTTCAGAAGGTATTTAGCACACTTGTCTTCATTGATTAGACCTTTAAGTTTAAGAGTTGGGATGTTATGTTGAGATTGTAGAGGGTCGTTGGAAAGGCCTCTTCTGGAGTATAGTGTCCAGTTCTGGTCACCCTGTTATAGGAAGGATATTATTTAGCTAGAGGGGGTTCAAAAAAGATTTACCAGGATGTTGCTGGAATGTTGGAGGATTTGAGTTGTAAGGAGAGGCTGGACAGACTGGAAGTTTTTTTTCCACAGGAGCATTGAGGGAAGGATGGCCTTAAAAAGGTTTGTAAAATCATATGGGGTATAAAAAATATGAATGGCTGCTGTCTTTTCCCTGGGGTTGGGGATTTCAAGATGAGGAGGTATATTTTTAAGATGTAAGGGGCACTTTTTTTTTTTTACACAGAGTGGTTTGTGTGTGGAGTGAATTTCCAGAGAGAGTGATGGATATGGGTACAGTTACAATGATTGAAAACATTTAGATAAATATATGAATAAGAAACATTTGGAAGGATATGGGCGAAGCACAGGCAGGTGGGATTTGCTTAGTTTGGAATTATGGTTTGCAAGGACTGAAGAATCTGTTTCCATGCTGTATGACTATGAACTCACGGAGGACTGAGAAACACAGGACAGAAACAAGAAAAAGGATGATTCAGGACCAGGATGTGTGTAACTTGGGGAAGGAGAAGCATAGGAGATGAGGTAAAAGGGGAAGCAAAAAAGGCAGCTGAATACTCCATTTCCTTACAAAGTCATCCATAAGCTCCTCACACTTGTTGACATGAGAGTGAAAGAAACAGAGAAAAGGAATTTAAGGAATTGTGATAGTGAAGAAAAGCTAGGGAATATCTTTGCCCTTCAGGAAAGTTGTAGAATACTGTAAATAGTTTTAATAGAAGGAAAAAAAAACCTTTGATATTTTTAGCAGACTATTAATGGACAGCTAAGTCAGTTGTTTGACAGGTACATTCAAGTTTGCACTACTTGAGAAAATTTAACAAAGATGGTGACCATACCAGAAGGAATAACCAGGGTTAGAAAGGGATAAGGCACAGACAGGCGTTAACCAGATTAGGAGGAGAATGCAAGATGATCAAGGCCATGCTGTTATCACAGTGGTAGCCAGGTGGTGATTCTTTAATAAGGGGCAAGACACTTCCATATGGGAGCTCATGCTTAGCGAAAGCTAGGATATTATCCTGCACAATAAGATGCATTGTGAGTTCTTTGTGACTGAACAACATTCTGGAACAAAATGGGGAAGCAGGAAGATAGTGAATGAGACGAAGCATAATAATTTTTTTATATGAAAAAAGTTAATTATTTAAACAATGAGGGAATGAGACTACTTTTGACAATGTAATCCCACGAGAGATACATTTCTAAAGAGTACGGTTGACAGATGCTTTTTGCAGCCATTGAAAGCTTGCTCTGTCACCTGCTGGATTTTCATGTCATGACATAATACGAGAAACAAAAAAAATCAAAATGCTTCAGTGAAGAATAACAATGCATGTCACCAATGTCACACAAGTCCCATCTAAAATTGGGTAATTTGTAACTTGGAGAAAGTGAGGACTGCAGATGCCTAGAGATCAGAGTCGAGAGTATGGTGCTGGAAAAGCACAGTAGGTTAGGCAGCATCCGAGGAGCAGGAGAATTGACGTTTCGAGCATAAGCCCTTCCAACAGGAATTTGTTGCCAATCCTAGAATACTTTAAAAAGAACCTTAGAAATTGTATTTTCTGATGACCAATCGCACATTCTGATTGAGGTTGGTTCACATACCAACCTCAAATGCGAGATTTCACCTTCCTCGGATATTCCCTAACCCAAATTATTCCCATATTTTCTCCTTCCATTTCATATTTTCAGCAAGTGTAGTATTTGGGCTTCGAGTAACATATCAACTTTGCAGGTGATCTATTTTACCACTCCTGTGAAAAAACAGAATTATTACAGCAGCCTGTGTGTGCAAAATGTGAAAGTAAAATGTTTCAAGATCTTAGTTTTAAGTCCTATGAGTGAATTAATTGCTGTGGGATTCCTAGCCCCTGAACTACTCTTGCAACCACAGCATTTACATGGCAAACAGTATCTGGTCAGCAATAATATGTTCAGTGACATTCAGTTTGAGTTCCACTAAAGTCATTCACTAGTTTGGCGGAGAATTTCTAGATTGTGGTCGTTCCATGCATCTGCTGCTCTTGTCCTTCTATGGTCATGGTCATGAGTTTGGAAGGTGCTGTCAAAGGATCTGTCAAAGGTGCAGTTTGTCTGGTGGCTGGTACTGCTGCTTCTGAGCATCGAAGATGGAGTGAGTGGGTAGTGTTTGTAGATGTGGTACAAATCAGTGAGGTTTTCTGTCTTGGATAGTGTCAAATGCCTTGAATGTTGTTGGGACATCCAGGCCAGTGGGGAGTCTTCCATGACAGTCGAGCGTGTGTGGCTGGGAAATCAGGTCACGCAGCATCCGAGGAGCATCAGGACTCCTGATGAAGAGCTTATGATTAGATTCCCTACAGTACGGAAACAAACCCTTCGGCCCAACAAGTCCACACCGACCCTCCGAAGAGTAGCCCATCCAAACCCATTCCACTACCTTATATTTACCCTGACTATGAGCAATTTAGCATGGCCAATTCACCTGAACTGCACATCTTTGGATTGTGGGAGGAAACTGGACCACCCGGAGGAAAACCATGCAGACACTAGGAGAATGTGCAAACTTCATATTGACAGTCACCTGAGGGAGGACTCAAACCCGGATCCCTGGCGTTATGAGGCAGTAGTGTCAACCACTGAGCCACCGTGCCACCCCAGTCATGCTCAAAACACATTCTCCTGCTCCTCGGATGCTGCCTGACCTGCTGTGCTTTCCCAGCAACACACTCTCAACTGTGATCTCCAGCATCTGCAGTCCCCACTTCCTCCTAGTCTTCTATCACAGTCCTGATTTGCGTCTTGTAGATGGCAGATAGGCTTTGGGGAGTCAGATGGTGAGTTACTCATTGCTGTATATGAAAACAGTCTCTGATCTGCTCTTGTGGTCACTATATATGTATATGGCTAGTCCAGTTCAGCTTCTGGTCAATGGGAACCCAGGATAGTAACACCACTGAATGTGAAGGAGGGATAAGGATTAGATTTTTCTCTTTTTGGAGAAGACCATTGTGATGCGAACGTTATTGCTACTCATTAACCAAAGCCTACATCTTGACTAGTCTTGCTATATTTAGATAGCAATATGTGTCATCCTTCATTATCTAAGGCATCTCAAATGATGTTAAACATTACACAGTGAACATCCCTGTTCTGACCTTAGGATGTAGGTAAAGTAATCGATGAAGTAGCTGAAATTGGACCTAGAACACTATCTGTCACAACAGGGGCTCTTGTGGCACAGTCCTAGTGCCCCTACCTTTAGATTAGATTAGATTACTTACAGCCTGAGTTTAAGTCCCACCTGCTCCAGAGGCATTACAGCATAGGGTTGGCAAATCAGCCTCCCTATCACTGGATTCACAACACAATAAAATTAAACATTTAATGACCCTACTTTGAACCAGGATATCCAGGTTCAGGTCCTACCTCAGAGGTTAATTGCTGAATAGAAGTTATCTGTTGAAAGATAATACTTCAGCCCCTTCACTCATTAGTACCAATTAGGAAATGAGAAAGCTCTTGGACAGCTGGAATGATTCTGATCACTGTTGTGTCACAGTGATATTGTCCCTAACTGTGAGCCAGAAAAAGTCTGGGTTCAAGTCCCACCTGCTCAAGACACAGGTCATAATATATCTGGACAGGTTAATTCAACAATTCCCTGAGTAACTCCCACAGAGACCATCTTCATTTGTGCCAGGTGCGACCCAAACAGTGAAATGCTTGCCACTGGATTCCCATTGACTCAAGAATTGCTAGGGCTCCTTGATGCCACATTCAGTGTAATGCAGCCTTGACGTCAAGGGTTGTCACTCTCACCTCACCTCTGGTGTTCAATTTCTGTCCTTGTAACCAATGTTTGAACCAAGGCTGTAAATGAAGTCCAGCCCTGGGAGGACCCAAACTGGATGTCAGTGAGCAGGTTATTGCTGAAGTTCCATTTGATAAGGTGGGGATGGATTTGACTGCTCTGTTTGCACAAGATATACCTCATCTCTTGTCCTTGAGGAGGTGCCGGTGTTGGAGAAAGTGAGGAGGACTGCAGATGCTGGAGATCAGAGTCGAGGGTATGGTGCTGGAAAAGCACAGCCGGTCAGGCAGCATCCGAGGAGCAGAGGACGCCGGTGTTATTAGTCTACATTATGCATCCAGTGGGCCCGGACAGGGGGGTGAGGGAAGATATGACGATCAGTGCAGTTCTCTCTCACACCGTGTGACCCGGGAAGACACCCGGCGCTCACCGCCCGCTCGCTTTGAGCATGCTCCTACCTCCCACTCCTTCAGGAACCTGCCCGCCTCCTCCGCTCCGAGCCCTTTGCTCCTCCTGAACTCCTCGCGGACGTAACGGTCACCGATCGCGCGCAGATCGTCAGGCAGCAGCCGGTGCGCGAGCAGGAGCCGTTTGTACAGAGCGCGCACCTGCGCAGCCCCAGCCGGCACCATCTCGTCTCCCTAGCGACCGCCGCACGAGCGAACGTATCTTCACCGGAAACACCCGCGCTCGGATACTTCTACACCTCAGGTACCTCACATATATTCCTCCGAATGTCTGGTCTATGCAAGGACCAGAGTGGGGACGCTGAATCAGAACATACCTCCGCTACCCCACACCTTTTCTTCCTTCGGACTACTCTAAATAGAAACGAATGCAGTGATAAATGTCGCCTTTTATAAAATGTCTCTTACTACTTGATTTTTTTTGTGTGACAGTAGATCCGGCAGGGGATTCTGCTGCTAGTCGGATCATTGATGCTGTTGCACGAGTTGGACCTTGATTGGATGTTGCTGTAGAAACGACGTCGCCTTCCCTGGCGAGGTGGGTCAGGGTAAGAGTTGGGCATTTCATGTGCAGCTGATTTATAAACATGACTTAGAAATAAAACACACTGGATGCTGACAACGTGAAACAGAAACTGCATGGAGAGGGGCTATCTAGTCCATTGCGTTGCTGCACACTTAACAGACTCTTCCACAGCCTCTAGCCATATAAACCTTCAGCTCAATTTTTTTAAAAAGTATTGGGGATTTCTGTGACTATCACCCTTTCAAGCAGTGTATTCCTGATTCTGCCCCTGTCGGGGACCAAGGAATCCTCAAATTGTTATTTGTTGCTCTGTTGATGGAAGCAGGCCCTTGCAATCCAGTGTCTAGCCTCCTTGCACCTCATCTAAAACTCATCTCTGCCTTCTTTATTCCAAAAGTAAACCCACCGAATATCCAGACTTTTCTCAAAGCTAGGGGATGTCCTTAATGAATACTTTTGCTTCAGTATTCACTAGTGAGAGGGACCTTGTCATTTGTGAGGACAACGTGAAACAGGCTGATACGCTCAAACAGGTTGATAAAAAGGAGGATGTGCTGGAAATTTTGAAAAAACATGAGGTTAGATATGCCCCTGGGCCAGACAGGATATACCCAAGGTTTCGACGGGAAGGAGGGAAGAGATTGCTGTGCCTTTGATGATGATCTTTGCTTCCTGGTGTAGTACAGATGATTGAAGGTGGCAAATGTTATTCCCTTGTTCAAGAAAGGGAATAGGGATAACCCTGGAGATTATGTCGGTGGTGGGCAAATTATTGGAGAGGGTTCTGAGAGACAGGATGTATGATTATTTAGAGAAGCAGAGTTTGACTAGATATAATGAGCACAGGTTTGTGAGGGGCAGACACGGTGGCACAGTGGTTAGCACTGCTGCCTCACAGCGCCAGGGACCTGGGTTCAATTCCCGCCTCAGGCGACTGACTGTGTGGAGTTTGCACGTTCTCCCCGTGTCTGCGTGGGTTTCCTCCGGGTGCTCCGGTTTCCTCCCACAGTCCAAAGATGTGCGGGTCAGGTGAATTGGCCATGCTAAATTCCCCGTAGTGTTAGGTAAGGGGTATGGGTGGGTTGCGCTTCGGCGGGTCGGTGTGGACTTGTTGGGCCGAAGGGCCTGTTTCCACACTGTAAGTCTAAGTCTAAGTCTAAGTCTAAGATCATGCCTCATAAGCCTTAATAAATTCTTTGAGGATGTGACAAAACACATTGATGAAGGTAGAGCAGTGGATGTGAGGGATTTGGATTTTATCAAGGCATTTGATAGGTTTTCCTATGGTAGGCTCGTTCAGAAAGTAGGGAGGCATGGGAATTTGGCTATCTGGATACAAAATTGGCTGGCCCATAGAAGATAGAGGGTGATAGTAATAGTAGTAGTAGTAGTAGTAGTAGAACCTTGGAGCTCATGGCCAGTGATGTTCTGCTGGATTTGTTGTGGGACCTCTCCTCTTTCTGTTTTTTATAAATGACTTGGGTGAGGAAGTGGAAGAGTGGACTAGCAAGTTTGCCGATGACGCAAAGGTTGGTGGAGTTGTGGATAGTGTGGAGGGCGGTCAATGGGACATTGACAGGATGCAGAGCTGGGCTGAGAAGTGGTAAATGGAGTTCAACCTGGAAAAGTGTGAAATGATTTATTTTAGAAGGTCAAAATTGAATGCAGATTACAGGGTTAAAGGCAGGATTCTTGGCAGTGTGGAGGAACAGAGGGATTTTGGGGTCCATCTCCATAAATCCCTCAAAGTTGCCACCTGAGTTGTATTTGGCTTTCATTAATGGGGGATTGACTTTCATAGTTTCATAGTAGTTTTATAGTAATAGAAGCAGGAGTAGGCTATTTGGCCCATTGAGCCTGCTCCACCATTCGTTAAGATCATGGCTGATCTATCCATTGTCTTAGCGCCTCCTACCTGCATTATCTTCATAACTCTTAATTCCCTTACCATGTAAAAGATGACGCAGCTGTGTCTTGAATATATTTAATGAAGCTGCCTCTATCGCTTCCTTGGGCAGAGAATTTCATAGATTCATTACTCTCTGGGAAAAGCAGTTCCTCCTCACCTCTGTCCTAAATCTACTCTTCCCTAGTCTTGAGGCCATGTACCGTAGTCCTAGTCTTACCCATCAACGGAAACAACTTGCCTGCCTCTATCTTATCTGTCCCTTCCATAACTTTATATGTTTCTATAAGATCCCTTCTCATTCTTCTAAATTCTAGCGAATACTGTCCCAGGCAGCTCAACCTCTCCTCATAGGGTAACCCTCTTATCTCTGGAATCAACCTGTTGAACCTCCTCTGCACTGCCTTCAAAGCCAGTATATTCTCCCTCAAGGCAGGAGATTAGAGCTGCACACAATACTCCAGGTGTGGTCTCACCAACACCTTGTACAGTTGCAGCAGAACCTCCCTGCTCTTAAATTCACTCCCTCTCACAATGAAAATCAATATTCCGTTTGTCTTCCTGACTACCTGTTGCACCTGCAAATCAACTTTTAGTGATTCATGTACGAGCACTCCTAAGTCCCTCTGCACAATAGCATGCGGCAATCTTTCACAATTTAAATAATACTCTAACCTAATTTTACTTACAAAGTGGATAACATCACATTTACTAACATTGTACTCAGTTTGCTAGACCCTTGCCCACTCGCTTAACCTATCTAAATCTCTCTGCAGACCCTCCACATCCTCTGCACAATTTGTCTTTCCACTCAATTTAGCGTCTTCAGCAAACTTAGATATGTTTCATTCTGTCGCCTCTTCCAAATCACACACATATATATAAAGAACATTTGCAGGCCCAACATCAAAACCTGCGGCATCCTGCTCACCACTGATCTCCAACCAGAGAAATACCCATTTATCCCAACTCTCTGCTTTCTCTTGGTGAACCAGTCTTCTATGCATGCTAGTAAATTCCCCTCAACTCCATGCATTCTTATGTTATGGATGAGTCTTTTATGCAGCACCTTATCGAATGTCTTCTGGACATCCAAGTATACATTATCCACCTGTTCCCCTCCATCCACTGCGCTTGTTACATTCTCAAAGAATTCCAGTAACTTTGTCAAACATGACCGTCCCTTCCTGAATCCATGCTGCATCTGCCTGTTGGAACCTTTCCATCCAGATGTCTCACTATTTCTTCTTTAATGATAGCCTCCAGCATTTTCCTGACCACAGATGTTAAGCTAACTGGCCTATAGTTACCTGCCTTTTGCCAACACCTTTTTTAAAACAGTTATACTGCAGCTCCATAAAGCCCTGGTTAAACCTCACTTTGGAATACAGGCATTGTGTTCAGTTCTGGTCACCTCATTATAGGAAGGATGTGGAAGCTTTAGAGACGGTACAGAGGAGATTTACTAGGATGCTGCCTGGACTGGAGGCCACGTCTTATGAAGAAAGGTTGATGGAGCTATGGCTTTTCTCATTACAGCGAAGAAGGATGAGAGGTGACTTATTAGAGATGTACAAGATGATGGGAGGCCTAGATACAGTATGTAGCCAGAGACTTTTTTCCCCAGGGCGGAAATGTCTTATCATGAGGGGGCATAATTTTAAGGTGATTGGAGGAAGCTTTATGGGAGATGTCACAATCTTTACATAGAGAGTGGTGGGTGCGTGGAATGCACTGTCAGCGTTGGAGGTAGAGTCAGATACATTAGGGACATTTAAGCGACTCTTGGATAGGAATGTTCTATGTTCTATTTCTTTTTTTTTACGTTCCTTAAACATCTTCATAAGGCTCCAATGTACCATCTTCAGTGCAGTCATATCCTTCCTGTAATGTGTTGACAAAATTGCAAACATTATGTTAATTGTCGCCTAAATTTACACAGTTCTACCATAAACTACCCATTCTTATATTTTATGCCTATGCCAATAAAGAAAATAATCCCATGTGGCCTTTTTTTACTTGTCATTTTACTTTCAGACACTCCAGTGTCCCTTTGCACCTCTATGCCTTATCTATTCAAACATTTATTATGTTTTCCCTTGCTTTGTTTGCCATCTTGAAATACATTACATCACAGTTCTACAGAATA
This sequence comes from Hemiscyllium ocellatum, assembly GCF_020745735.1. NCBI lineage: Eukaryota > Metazoa > Chordata > Chondrichthyes > Orectolobiformes > Hemiscylliidae > Hemiscyllium > Hemiscyllium ocellatum. Next base: position 54,626,721 of record NC_083405.1, read on the forward strand.
AGTGCTACCAACAGATCAGTTGAGGGCTGTCTTTCTGCAATCTTCAGCTTTCTTTTCCCTATTTACTCCGTATGACTGACCATTGTAAAATTTATTTATGGGATGTGTCATTGGCACAGCCAGCATATATTTCCCATTCCTTGTTCCCTTTGAGCAATATATAATGAGCTGCCTTCTGGAACTGCTGCAGTCTCATTGGTGCAGGGATGTCCACAGATTAGATTATATATTCATTCCACGAGGCTTCTCCATCACATTTAAGTGGTGATTCCATCTTTATCTGTTATCTTTCAGCTTCATTTTGGACTGGGATTGTGATGAGGTGGTATCACGTAATATGCTGTGGTTTGTGTTTGAGGACTACGTTGGGGACTGAGTCTCAGTTGAAGTGTTTGATGAGCACCACTCCAAGTGGGCTAAGTCTGTGCTGCTTGGGGCATAGATGGGTCTTAACTACTAAAGAATATAAACACACCACGGCTATCAGCAAGTTTCTTGATTTCCTGTACTCTTTTCATACCATCTGTTCTTCATGTCATGGGTCTTTTGTTGAAATTTGGCCTTCATTTGTCTGTAGACAAGCATCTCTCTCCTTAGGTCATTGACCTCCTTGAGATGCTGAACTCAACCACTCTATTGCAAGTTACACACAAGTTGTCTACTTATATAAATATAGTTTCAAATTAAACAACCTAAGCTTAATCGTTTAATGAGAATCCAATTTCAGCAAATTCTTAATTAGACTACCCTTTCAATGCAATCTTTGAAAGTAAACCTGTTCAAACCTCGCAACTGCAGAATTTTAAACTTAAGATTTCCTTTAATGTCAAGTACAACCATAATCTGAATTAGGTTTGCACAAATGACACATTCTTACCTAGCAAATGCACACTCAATTCAGATTTCTTTTTAACTCATTGAAAGAATGAACACCTATAGTTCATCAGTTGTGACTTTAATTATCATAGGTAGAAGAGGTGATCACAAATCTGATCTTCAACTCTTACACTATAATTGGCAGTTTAAGAACTGCTTTCAAAGAAAGTATCTGGCCTCAAATATTGCTCCTTTGTTAGATCTTGGGATGACACTTCTCTCTGACTTCATTGCTCAGGCCATCAAACATAGAAGCTAGAATCTCATGTTGAAATTGTACAGATGGTGAGGGCATCTATGGTATACAGTTCTGGTCACCCTGCTACAGGGAGGATGTTATTAAATTGGAGAGGGTTCAGGAAAGATTTACAAAAATGTTACCAGGACTGGAGGCTGAGTTTTAAGGAGATGCTGGATAGGCTGGGAATTGGCCTTATAAGACCATAAGACATAGGAGTGGAAGCAAGGCCAATCGGCCGATCGAGACCACTCTGCAGTTTAATCATGGCCGATGGGCATTTCAACTCCACTTACCTACACTCTCTCCGTAGTCCTATAGGGAATACCATGTATATACAGATCACCAGGCAATATTGTTTGGGAGCAGAATAGGGAAGGTAGGTACCGCAACCCTTCATGGCACAAGTTTAGAAAAGTTTAAGGAAGTGGTCAGCAATTCCCCACTCCCTCCACAATCCCCCGACTCAACTTAAAATCACAGAGTCCTGAAAACTCTTTGAAAATAAAAGGACCCTTCCCTCAGTACCCCACACTTACCTTGTTGTTGAGGAACTTGATCTTGGGAGTTGGGATGAGGTGGCTGTTACTGGCTTCCCAGCTGCACAGGGCAGCAGAGAGAGAGGGCACAGACAGTCCAACAGCCTGTCACCATTCATGCTAGTACTCAACAGACTCCTAGTGCCCCGATGTACTTATGCACTGAACCTTGGAGAAACTTAATTTTTGTTAATAAGGTCTTAATGTTCCCACCCTTCTTACACGCCATGACTGCCCCACTGGCACACTTTTACTAGTCAAAGGACTGACTAAAGTGAATCAAAGCAGTTGCACTATAACTTTTCGGCCTTATAGAGGTTTATAAAATTGTGAAGGATATGGATAAGGTGAATAGCAAAATTCTTTACCCTAGGGCAGGAGAGTTCAAAACTAGAGGGCATATTTTTAAGGTGAGAGGAGAAAGATTTAAAAGGGACCTGAGGGGCAACATTTTTAGACAGAGGGTGGTTCATATGTTTAATGAACTGCCAGAGGAAGTGGTAGATGCAGGTACAGTTACAACATTTAAAAGATATTTGAACAGGCACATGGATAGGAAAAGTTTAGAGAAATACTGGCCAAACATAGGCAAGTGGGACTCGTTTAGTTTGGGAAACTTGGTTGATATGGGGGAGGTCAACCAAAAGATTTGTTTCTGTGCTATATGGCTCCATGACTCTGTCGACACCTTTTCTTGTATGCAGCAATCTCCTGAGAATTTGAAGTCTGTATTTTGTTGCGGATTTGTTGCATGTTTTAAGACAAATTTCTCCCCTCATTATCACCTCCTAGACATAAGCAGATTATAGTTTAATTTTTTCCCTTTTTTAAACGGTAATGGTGTTTTCCTCCATTTTCTTTTGTGATGGAATCTGACTTCATAAGGACCACAAAAATGCTATTGTCAAGTTAAACTAGATGTAAGGATAATTTCACACATGCTTAGATATCAGGGTGAGGGTACTTTCCAACACAGGAAAGAATGCAGTTGTTGTGGGTATGTTCGTCGAGCTGGGAATTTAGTTTGCAGATGTTTCATCCCCTTTCTAGGTGATGTCCTCAATGCTATTGATGTTCATTTATGTGGATTGCTAGTCGCCTGCCTGTTTGTCCTATGTAGTGTTTTGTGCAGTCTCTGCATGGAATCTTGTACATCAAATTTGTCTGGCACATGATGCATAAAGGGTCTTTTGTTCTGGTAAGTTGTTGTCTGAGCACCATTGTCGGTTTATGAGCTGTCATAAATCCGAGTGTTTGGAGGAGTCTGGCTGTCAGTTCTGAGATGTTTTTTAATATAAGGTGGAGTGGTTAGTGTGTTGTGTGGTGGCATATCTATGGTGTGTTGTCTGTATGGCAGGCATCTGCAGATGAAGTTGCGGGGATACCGTTCTTGGCAAAAACTTTGCAGAGGTGTTCTTTTCACAGTTCGGGAGTGCTGCAGTCTGTTGTAGCCTTTTTGAACAGAGTCTTAATGCAGCTTCTCTTTTATGTGTTTGCAAAGCAAATTCCTAGCTCAGTGAACATGGTAGAAAGAATACAGAATGGGGATTGCACAGCAAAAGAGTACAGAGAAATTCCACACACAGACCAGATCCTGAACTTTAATAGCAACCACCTAAATACACACACATTCATGAACATCAACTAACTAGTAAATGTCACGACCAGCTATCCCTATTATCTTTACACACAGATGACAAGGACCACAAATTTGACTGGGACAACACAACAATAATAGGACAAGCCAAACTGGAAGCAGCGGGAACAAAACCAAATAAACTCCAATTGACACATAACAGCAGCGTTTCACAGGAGGATCCACAGCACTGAGGATGTTACCTAGAGAAGGAATGAAATATCTGCAAACCAAATTCCCAGCTCGGCAAATGTCCCCATAACAACTGCAACTGACACCCAAGCAATACAAACCTTGAACAGGAGAGATCAAATTTAAAGGATAAACAGATTGTTCCATTTGCAACAACTTAATTCAAAAAAAAATAGAGAGATATGAGTTTATCAATATCCTTGTTTTTAAGATGAAATCCAAAAGTCCAAAGCTGGAATTCTTTTGTGGGCGTGGTTGAGTGACTAGCCAGCACTTCATGAGTCCTAGACAGTTTATTCTCCTTATAAAATCTGTTCAAAGATAGTCAGAGATATTGCTGAAAAGTAACTTCTGAATTGCTGATTTGATGAAAGCTGGTTGATCGCTTGCAGATAGAAGAGAATAGCAATTTATTGTCACGTGTATTTTACAAAAAGATACAGTGACAAATTTTATAAGTCGCCTTACCATGGTGCCTGTATTAATGATATAAGTCATAGATAAGAAGGAAAATAAGTAAAAATTAAGGCAAAGTTCATCTCGGATCAACTTCAGGTAAAAACAATGACAGCAGATGCTGGAAACCAGAGTCTACATTAGGGTGGTGCTGGAAAAGCACAGCAGTTCAGGCAGCATCCACAGAGCAGGAAAATTGACATTTCGGACAAAAGCCTTTCATCAGGAATAGAGGCGGATGAAGGGTTTTGCCCGAAACATCGATTTTCCTGATCCTCGGATGCTGCCTGAACTGCTGTACTTTTCCAGCACCACTCTCGTCTAAACTTTGATCAACTTCAGTCTGGGGAAAGCCAATTAAAATGATGAATATCGGAATACCCGGAAGCCACAACCGAAGAAGACTCCATACTGGAATGAGACCTCCACGCTGGGACAAGATCACCAATGCAACTGCCATTTCAGATCAAGATCGTCATGCTGTGATGGGACCGCCCACCAGGTTGCTGGAATACGCAGATTGGGACCTCCACACCAGAACACATATACAGGTTGTTGACTGCTTTTTATAGACTTTTCCATTGTAGCCTGGAGTTACAAGTTTTGGTATTGTCAATAGATGAATGATCAATACTGCTGACCCCTTAACTGGTTATTATTTTAAAACTGCATGGTTAAAAGACAGGTGGGTTCTGCATTGTGGCAGTCCTGTGACCAAGTCTCTGTGAAGGGGTAGAAACATTTACCATTGATAGGTGTGCTCTGTAAATAACCCACTGCCTGTATGTCATCCTGCTACCACCTCCACCCCACCCTGCTGAAATAACACAGGCATACAGGAATATCAAGAGGGACGAAGGTTTAAAATCTTACTTTGTGGTCCTGTCCGTCTCAAGACACCAATGTTCCGGGCAGCCTGACACTCTGATTGTAACTATTCGTTTGGATCCTGTCAACTATGCCAATATTGTTATTCCGTTTCCCCCCCCCCCCCCCCTCAGTTGAAGTAAAATGCTCAGAGACACAGCTTAGTTTTACTTCCATCATCTTTATTCTGGGGCCTGGAGGGAGAGAGAGAACGATCACCCATATGTAAAGAGACATGAATTCTCGGTCTTCTCTGGAATTGCAGTTTCTTAATGAATTATACAGTCATTTTACAGGAAGGCGCATCCAGATAAGGCAACATATATATTGATTGGGTGACCGTTACAATCAGCAAGCATCAACAGTAAAGATTAAGCCATCTGCTGTTACACAATGAATGTTCTTGACCTTAACTGGCTTCACATGATAAATATTTTTCACCTTGTTAAATTGACCTTACACAATGAATTCTTCCAATATTGTTAAATGGCTGTACATAATGAATGCTTTCCCACCTTGTTAACCCATTACTCTTGTCTCCAGCACCCCATTGTTAACTGTATGTTCTTATCTGATCTGATGCATGTTCAGCTGAATCTCGTTTCAAAATCTCAGAATTTAACTCTTTCCCTACCTGCTTTTCTCCTATACACATGCTCATGTAGCCCATCTTAAAGATTGCATATTTTCATTAATACATCTTCGTAGAAGTTAGGGATAATTTGTACTTCTATTGTGTAGGGTTTCTACTCGAAGAACATGAGACAGTTTATAGCAGGAGCATTCCCATTCTACCAAGTGTACATGAAGCAGTGATTGTCTGTCTGACATCTGAGAAGTGTCTAGAGGATTATTGCTAAGTCCAATCACCAGATTATAGCCATTTTTGTCTGGCTGTTTAATGTCTTTATAAAACTGCCCCAAACATAGATATGTATTAAAGTTGTTTTTTTTTAATCTGTTTGTGACAACATTATCATGCCTGATTTGTCCTCATTAGGCAGCATAATGGCATCTAACATTAACAGTAACAAAATCCACTTCTTTGCTGCAATTAGTTTGTTCCATTAGTCCCTATTCTGAGTAGGGCTTGTAAGTGACATATGAGCACAATCAACAGTAATCCAAAATTGCAAAGTACCTGCATTAATTGAATTTTGTCACATAAACATTGAATGAGCAGAATGGTGGCACTTGCAATACATATGCACAAACACAACTAATTTGATGCACTTGGCTTTTTCTGTTCCCAGGTGTTACTATGCTGTTGGAAATATCACATATCAATAAAAGTGGGTCTAATGAATAATATGCACAATTAATTGTTTTATGCTGTTTTACTTTTTGCACAGCTGTTAGTGTTTTTATCCCTGCCTCAGTAGCTTGAACATTCAAGTCCATGTTTAGGTCTTGATGCTGTAGCCTGGGATGATACTCCTGAACAGTACTGAGTGACTAATGTATCTTGAAGTCCTGTCCTTTGGATGAGAAGTTAAAATTGAGGCAGTAAATTATCTAGGGGCACTGACCACAAGCATCTCATATCCATGGATGGGTATCTGACATGTGTCAGCCTCTATGAATCCTTATGGCACATCTTTCAAACAAGTTAAGGATGCTTCTGTACTTCAGTGCTGCATCTTGGACTGCATGGCAACTATCATTGTAATGCTGCTGCAAGGATACTGTTCAGTGACACACACTCAGTTCATAGAATGAACCAGTCTGTATCTCAGGCCTGTTGGCTTGTTGTCCTGGTGCTCACTCACTATGAGCCTACAAAGATTCCAGCAATACCACTGTCTTGCATTATACTGCCATGCCTTGCCTTTTTGTGCTTGATTCCTCAGCTATAAATACTAAACTCATAGTGCTGCTGTATTGCTGTTTAGTTCAGATACAAAGCCACAATGGTTGTCAACAGTCCTTGGTCAAGTCAAAGGAGATAGTATTCAGTCAGAAGTCCTGGCACAGTAAGTCAAGGACAGTCTCTGATAACAGACCATGGATTTGGACACAGTCACTTAGCCACTCAGAGTGGTCAGAGTCTGCATGCTTTACACATGAAGGGTGATAAGCTGAACGTCAGGCACTCCATGATCCATCTTGACTCTTTTTGTCCTGTTATTTGTCCGCTTGGAATGAGCGAGAGGAAGATTTAAGGAAGATGAAAGTGGGTGGAACAGCTATTAGTATTGGTGCAGGTAGACAGTTGTCTCCAACAAGTGAGTAGACAGTGTAGAGGGCATGCAGTGAGCAGTGTTGAGATTGGGGTCAATGAGACCAAGAAGGGAAGGTGTTTTAGGCATACTGATAGTGATTGAGCTTGAGCTTTGATGAGATATGGGTACAGGAATAGAGATGGAGTGTAAGGTATCAGAGAAGATAGTGATACTTGTGCAGGCAGAATGGAAAAGCCGAGAATACTGGGCATTCCTCCAGAAGGCTGAGACTGTACTGGCCCAGGTGGCAACCTCAGACCAGGCTAGCATAGTCTGATGTTGTGGCCTCCTCTCCTGGTCCTGAGGAATGAAGATATCCCACCTCTGCAGCACCAGCAGAATCCCGCCTGAAAAGTGGACCATTTTTCCATTGTCTGCTATGTTTGGGGGACAAATGTCAGGACTTGTGCAAGGCAACTCTGAACTGATGGTGTATAACACAATGTGTACTTAAAGATAGCACTGGTGCCAGGGATGCCAATTAATTCTGGAATATTCCACGTGGCAAGTTGTTCTGGGATTGGCACATGGCAAAATTGGATTAGAATCAGATGAGGGGAACATTCTGGGGACAGGATAGGTATTGAATGAGGCCTGTTCAGGAAGAAACAGTGAGGTAAGTCTCTATGCCTTGCAGTGAAAAAAACTCAACTAAACTGGCACTTACCTTTTTTGGCTAAGATTTTGCCCCGATTTTAAATATGAATGTTTTGGGATGCATTTGAAAAACACATTCTGAGCTTCAAACTATTATTATTTATTACGTATGATATTCTTTTATTACCTTGCGTTAGTTTCATTGGGATTTAATGTAGGTTTTCAAAGATGGATGGGAGTCATAAATGACAATTTTTGATTTTTAGCCATCTTTCAGGGTAAATTGTCATTGGGGAGATTTTTGAAATCTTCTATGTATTGAACAAATTAATTTTGTTCTCAACACTAATGTCTTTAAGACTTTCATTTATATAATAATAGATTTCAAAATGGATACCTTCCACTTATAAGAGGAAATCATCAACTTTAGAGAATGGTCATTAGCGGTCTTCTGGCAATTGGGTCTGAGCTCTGCGCTAGCTAGAACACCAGTATTTCCTGGAAATAATATTTATTTTTCAAAATTATTTTGTCTACACTAATTTGGTAAGGCTGTAAGCTTCTCTCAATTGGCCCAATTTGCATTACACAGCAAATTTAGAATATCAGAGTGACTATTTATACTCAAGACTGTATATACACGATTATTCACAAGTTGCAATTCAGTTGGGAAGCTTTACAAAAATGTAATCATTTCTGGTATATCTATTGCCAATGCACTATAACAGGCTGACAGTGTCATTATATCATCATTCTGTGCCTACATTATACTAGAAGTGGAACTGGAAGCAGTGCCCATGTTATGCTGGGTCGCCCTTCACTTCCTTTGGCTGCCCACCTTGCTGCTGGTTGCTCTCCTTGCTGTCCTTCTGGTTACTTGCTTTGCTGCTCCACTTGATATCCCATTGACCACTTTCTGGCTTCTGGCCATCCAGCTTGTTGTTTCCATCACCCTCCTGCTGACTGTCCTACTGGGAGTGAGGTAGTGGTGAGGTTTCAAGAGTTTTTCTAAGAGCTCCTGTGGGTCAAAAGTGTTCTCATTCATTTCAGGGGCATCAGGTGGCCACACAAAATAAATTTTAATTTTGAAGCCACTATACATGCTATGGCAACAAAAAAAGCAAATTATATAAAGGTAGTCATGTATAACTTCATGTTTGTGGTCAGAAATTTTCCACACTATTTATCAGTTTATTGATTGCCTTGTACAACAGCAAGCATTTGCATTTATAAATGGCTGTGATCTGCTTCCCAGGCCAGGATGAAATTTTCACAAGTTAGTGTTCTATGATTCTGTTATGATTATCATAAATGTTATCAAAGTGCCACTAAACAGTGTTAGCCACTAGTCACTTTTGATTAATTGACAATCTGGATGTGGATAATTGCATGTCTGACTATTAAATTAAACATGAGTACAGTGTCTGATCTCAATATTCTCATTAAAACAGTTTTTTTAAATGTTGAAGTTCAACCTTTTCTGTAATTCATTTGATGAAAACCAATGTACAAGTATTTTTTCCTGTGTCTTTGTGAGTTAATAGCTGATTGGTGGAATGTGTTCATATCGAACTGCACGTGAAGTGTGTTTTGCCTATATTGTGTGGGCACATATAAATAATCTTCTAATAAAATTAATGCATGCGGCAAAAGTTGTGGTGCCATCGCCAAATCTGTGGCTAATCAGCAATGTCAGTTAGGCAACAATATTTTGATATGGACTTGGTGCCAATGTAATATAAGATCTTCTGAATTTAAAATTGTACATAAAACCTCATGCATCCAAATTATACCATGATAAATTTTTCACAATTATAAATGGCTAAAATAAGACTCAGGCTTCAGACAAATATGAGCACGAATTAAAGTGAATCATTAAACTGATTCAGACTCTTGTTAATTTCATGAGCTTCTGCTGAGCTATGGTTTAATATGTACTTAACTGTCTAAATAGGAATCATGACATGCAAGTTAATACCTATATCTAAATGTTCTGATGATGCCTTTGTTACTGAGAAATCATGATAAGATAATTTGAAGGTCTCGAGAGGATACATGAATGACTGTTAAGAGAGGACATGAGAATGGCTGTTAAGAAATCAGGCCATACATTGATTTGGAGATACTGATGTTGGACTGGAGTGTGCAAAGTTAAAAATCACACAGCACAATGCATTATCTGGGCCAACATGGCACCTATTGTTAAAGTTCACTTGAGAACGTAACTTTAAGACAATTCTGGAATTTACGTATGAAAGAACTGAAACCAACATGCCCATTTTAAAAGGTTTAACAAACAATCCAGGTCTTTTTCAATATATAATTTCAATTATATCACACTGTAAACATTTGCCATAAATATTGTGTCCTATGATCTTATACTCCACAACCACCTGATGAAGGAACAGCGCTCCAAAAGCTAGTGCTTCCAAATAAACCTGTTCGACCATAACCTGGTTTTGTGTGATTTTTAACTAAGGCCATACATTGTTCATGATCTCATTTACAAATCCCCACATAGTAATAAATTGCAAGTATCATGAAATACAATTCATTATCTGATTGCTATGCACACTATAAGTGCTCTAAAACAGTACAGTAATCTTCAGAATAATCATTGCCTGCTCATATTATGATCATTAAAAGATGTATTGGCATGCAAGAGGATAAATAGATCTTTAAGGCTTCGGGAAGGATACATTGTCCTTCTCCCCATCACAAACTCTATCTGTAGCCAGAAGTTCCATGCAGATGACAGAGACTGAAGCAACCTTATTTAAACCTAGAATGAATTTCTGACCACATATCCAGATATACATATGCAGAGGTTCACCAAGGCTCCTTAGGCAGCACTTTCCATATACAGAATGACTTCCAGTTAGAAGAACAATGGCAGCAAATACATGGGAACTTCAGATGACGGTGTTTCCCTCCAAGCCACTCACCATCCTGACTTTGAATCAGTTCTTTCAGTTCAGATTGTAAGTTTACTCGCTGAGCTAGAAAGTTTGTTCTCAGATGTTTCATCACCGTGCTAGGTAACATCATCAGTGAGCTTCCCTTGAAGTGTTGGTGTTCTGTCTCACTTTCTATTTGTGTTTCTTGATCTCTTAATGTGGTTGATATTATTTCCAGTTCTTTTTCTCAGAGGTTGGTAAATAGGTTTCAAAGTGATGTGTTTATTTATGGAGTTCTGGTTTGATTGACAGGTCTCTAGGAATTCCCGTGACTGTCTCTGTCTCTGTTTAGCCTGTCCTAGGATGGATGTATAGTCCCAGTCGAAGTGATACCCTTCTTCGTCTGTGTGTAAAGATACTAGTGATAGCTGGTCATATCTTTTGGTAGCTAGTTGGTGTTCACGTATCCTGTCTCTCTGATGTATTATATATTGCTGTTCTTGCAGGGTATTTTGTAAATGACGTTCAGTTTGCTGGTTGTTAGTACAGGGTCCTTTAGGTTCACCAGTAGCTGTTTGTGTGTTGATAGGTTTGTGGGCTACCAAGATGCGAAGAGGTCGAAGTAGTCTGGTAGCCACCTCAGAGATGTCTTTGATGTAGGAGAGAGTGGCTAGAGTCTCTGGGCCTGTTGTGTCTTCTTGTTTAGGTTTGTTGTTTAAGAATCGGTGGATTGTGTTTATCGGGTATGTATATGCTGTATAGGCATTCAAGTGTATTCAAGAACAACAGGTACCTGATAAACACACATCCAACCCTCCAAATTGGCACCACCCTCTTGAACTGTCCTACCTGTCCATCTTCCTTCCCACCTAAACGTTCTACTTTTGGCTCCAACCTTTCACCATAACCGCCGTCTTCATCTACTTAACACATTCCTAGCTATCTTCCCCCAGTCCCATCGCCATCCCATTTATCTCTCAGTCCCCTTAGATAACCTCCCCCACATTCCTGATGAAGAGCTAATGCTTGAAATGTCGACTCTCCTGCTGCTTGGATGCTGCCTGACTGGCTGTGCTTTTCCAGCGCTACACTTTTTGACTCTGATCTCCAGCATCTGCAGTCCTTACTTTCTCCTGGAAAACTAGAATGTGCAGTCCCACATGGGCACTCCACTAGAGTTAAAATTGGCTTTTTAATTCCTGACCTTGTAGTTCTTCAAAGGGAAAAACACAAATCGTAACTGTAGTTTGGGACATAATCCACTCGAACTGAATCTACCTTCAGTCAAGGCACCTGTGTGTATAATACATTCCCACATTAAAAGATCTCTCACACAAGGAATCCACATAGAGGAATTCAATACCCCACCCCGCATACACACACGTACACACTCACGTACACGCAGACACAAAACTCAAGTACTGCGTCAACTGACAAGAATTGATGAGGGTAGGATTATGAGTTCTGCACATCCCTAGCTTTGGTCTAGCTAATAGGTAGTAGAATTTGACTCGGTCATTTTGCTCTTGGAATCTGAACAGGAGAGCAACTTTCGGCAGTTTTCTTTTGACTGAGCAGCCCTCTTGAGGAATCACTCTGCACACCCTGCACAGGATTGGTGCTAGAAAAGGTGCCCTAAAAGTAGTTTGTTCCATGCAAGTCCTGGGCTACCTCCACTGCCAAATCCTGGAAGAAGAACACCTCATCTTCTGCCTTGTGACTCTCCAACCACACGGAATCAATGGCGATTTCACCAGTTTCCTCATCTCCTCTCCCTTCACCTAATCCCAGATCCAACCCTCCAACTCAGTACCACCCTCTTGAACTGTCTTACATGTCCATCTTCCTTCCCACCTATCCACTCCACCCTCCACTCCGACCTATCACCACCATACCCATCTTCATCTACCTATCGCATTCCCAGTTACCTTCACCCCAGCTCCACCCCCTTCCCATTTATCTCTCAGCCCCTTGCCTGCTCCCTTCACCCTGCCACCACTCCACATTCCTGATGAAGTGTTTATGCTCAAAACATCGACTCTCCTACTCCGTGGATGCTGCTAGTCTGGCTGTGCTTTTCCAGCACTACACTTTTTGATTCTTGTTTTGCAGCCTGGTTTTAAGTGTTAGTGTGTAGTGAAAATCATAAACAAAGCACAAGGGGACATGAGGTAGCTTTGGCAAATAAGGTTAAGGAGAATCAAAAAGGAGTCTACAAATACATTAAGGACAAAAGAGTAACTAGGGAGAGAATGGGGTCCCTTAAAGATCAGCAAGTGTGGAACACAGGAGATGGGGGAGATACTAAACGAGTATTTTGCATCAGTGTTTACTGTGGAGAAGGATGTGGAAGATAGAGAACTTTGGGAAATAGATAGTAATATCTTGAAAAATGCCCATACTACAGAGCAGGAAGTGCTGTATGCCTTAAAATGGATAAATCTCCAGGACCTGATCAGGTGTACCTTAGAACTCTGTGGGAAGATAGGGAAGTGATTGCTGGGCCACCTGCTGAGATATCTGTATCATCAATAGCCACAGAACATGGAACGGTACAGTACAGTACAGGCCCATCAGCCCTCGATGCTGTGCCAACCTTTTATCCTACTTTAAGATCAACCTAATGTACATACCCTTCATTTCAAAGTTTGGGAGAAGATTTGTAGCTCGTTGTTGTGGTTCTGCTCACCGAGCTGGGAACTTGTGTTGCAGACGTTTCATCCCCTGTCTAGGTGACATCCTCAGTGCTTGGGAGCCTCCTGTGAAGCGCTTCTGTGATCTTTCCTCCGGCATGAAATACCCTTCATTTTACTATCATCCATGTGCCTATCCAAGAGTGGTTTAAATGTCCTGAATATATCCAACTCTATCACCAGTGCTGGCAGTGCATTCCACACACCCAACACTCTCTGTAAAGAACCGATTTCTGACATCTCCCCTAAACATTCCTCCAATCACCTTAAAATTATGCCCCCTCGTGATAGACATTTCTGCCCTGGGAAAAAGTCTCTGGCTATCCATTGTATCGATGCCTCTCATCATCTTGTACATCTCTATTGTCACTTCTCATCTTTCTTTGCTCCATTGAGAAAAGTCCTAGCTCCCTCAACCTTTTTGCATAAGATATGCCCTCCAGTCCAGGCAGTATCCTAGTAAATCTCCTTTGCACCTTTTTTAAAGCTTCCATATCCATCCTTCCATGAGGCGATCAGAACTGAACACAATATTTTAAATGTGGCCTGACCAGGACTGTATAGAGCTACAGCATAACCTCGCAGCTCTTAAATTCAATCCTCCTACTAATGAAAGCCAACGCACCATATGCCTTCTCACCAACCCTATCAAATTGGGTGGCAATTTGAGGGATCTATGGACATGGACCCCTAGATCTCTCTGTTCCTCCACACTGCCAATAATCCTGCCTTTAATCCTGTATTCTGCATTCAACCTTCTAAAATGAATCACTTCAAACTTTTCCTATTTGAACTCCATCTGCCACTTCTGCATCCTGTCCATGTCCTGTTGCAACTTACAACAGCCCTCCACACTAACCACCAGTCCGTCAACCTTCATGTCATCAGCAACTTACTAGCCCATCCTTCCACTTCCTTATCCAAGTCATTTATAAAATTTACAAAGAGCAGAAGTCCCAGAACAGATCCGGCGAGGTACCGGAAGACTGGAGGTTGGCTAATGTGGTGCTACTATTTAAGAAAGGTGGGAAGGAAAAGCTAGGGAACTATTGACTGTTGAGTCTGACATCAGTGGTGACAAGTTGTTGGAGGGAATCCTGAGGGATTGGAGTTACAGGCATTTGGAAAGGCAAGGACTGATTAGGAATAACCAACATGGCTTTTGTGTGGGAAATCATGTCTCACTAACCTGATTGAGATTTTTGAAGAAGTAACAAAGACAACTGATGAGGGCAGAATGGTAGAATTGATCTATATGGATTTCAGTAAGGCGTTTGACAAAGGTTTCTCATGGTAGACTGGTTAGCAAGGTTAGAGCTCATGGAATACAGGGAGAACTAACCATTTGGATGCAGAACTGGCTTGAAGGTAGAAGACAGAGGGTGGTGGTGGAGGGTTGCTTTTCAGACTCTAGGCTTGTGACCAGTGGTGTGCCACAAGGATAGGTACTGGGTCCACTATTTTTCATCATTTTGTTATGGGCTAAGCCAGACACTTAAAATATTCTTAAGCAGGCAGCTCAGACCACAACTTTGCAATTTGTTTTGGTAAGTGTATAAGTGAAAATTACCTGGATTACATTAGCTAGGTTGACTACTAGATTTTAAAACAGACGAAAAATTATTCACACAATTACACAATGAAACACAAAGAACAGAATCAAGAACCCTTACAGAATTCAGCCTATCCAACTCGACTTAATTGTGCTGTTTCGAATATATATAACAGTCCAAATAAGCAAACTGCCTTTAAAAACCAGAATAAATGGAACACATGCTCACAGGTTGAAGTTGAAGGGCAGAGAGAGAGAGTTTTCACACAGCTCCCTGTTGAACTTCTGACCAGTTCAAGACTGAACTAAAACTGCTCAACTCAGCTAGAGAGCTGACCACTCTCCTTTCATTATACAGGTCACTTCTAAAACATGGTCACTTTGGCCTGAATGCACATCTGTTTACATATAAACAAAAGGCCTCCCAAAATCCTTTGCATCTCTGTACCAAACCAGACTGATTGGAGCCCGGCCCGGTTTATTACCCCTCTGAAAAAAAGTCAAGGACAGCTTTTAGGAAAAAAGGGACCAGCTTTGTGATAATTTATATAAATGATTTGGATGCAAGCATAGGAGGTATGGTTGGTATGTTTGCAGATGACACCAAATTTGGATGTATAGTGGACAATGAAGAAGGTTACCTCAGAGTACAATGGGATCTTGATCTAATGGGCCAATGGGCTGAAGAGTGGCAAATGAAGTTTAATTTGGGTAAATGTAAGGTGCTGCATTTTGTAAAGGCAAATCAAGGGAGAACTTATATACTTAATGGTAAAGTCCTGGGAAGTGTTGCTGAACAAAGAGACTTTGGAGTGTAGATTGATAGTTCCTTAAAATGGAACAAAGAACATTACAGCACAGCAACAGGCCCTTCGGCCCTCCAAGCCTGCACCGATCGAGATCCTCTATCTAAGTCTGCCACCTATTTTTTTAAGGATCTAGATCCCTTTGCTCTCTGCCCATTCATGTTTCTGTATAGATACTCTCAAATGATGCTCTTGTTCCTGCCCCTACCACCTCCGCTGGCAACACATTCCAGACACCCACCACCCTCTGCATGAAGAACCTTCCACACATATCTCCCTAAACTTTTCCCCTCTCACTTTGAACTAGTGACCCCCAGTAATTGAATCCTCCACTCTGAGGAAAATGTTTCTTGCTATCCACCCTGTCTACACCTCTCAAGATTTTGTGGAAGAAAGTGAGGACTGCAGATGCTGGAGCTCAGAATTGAGAGTGTGGTGCTGTAACAGCACAGCAGGTCAGGCGGCATCCGAGAAGCAGGAGAATCGACATTTCGGGCAAAAGCCCTTCATCAGGAGGTGCTGTGCTTTTCCAGCACTACACTCTCGACTCATGATTTTGTAGGCTTCACTCAGGTCCCCCCCTCAACCACCTCCTTTCCAGTGAAAATAATCCTAATCTACTCAACCTCTCCTCATAGCTAGCACCCTCCATACCAAGCAAAATCCTGATGAAACTCCTCTACAAAGCATTCATATCCTGGTGGTGACCAGAACTGTATGCAGTACTCCAATTGTGGCTGAATCAAAGTCTTATACGACAGTAACATGACCTGCCAACTCTTGTACTCAGTACCCCGTCTGATAAAGGAAAGCATGCTTCCTTGACCATACTATTGACTGTGTTGCCACCCTCAGGGAACAATGGATCTCTGTGTATATCAGTTTTCCCCAGAACTTTTCCATTTACTGTATAGTTCGCTCTTGAATTGCATCTTCCAAAATACATCACCTTGCATTTGTCTAGATTGAACTCCATCTGCCTTTTCTCTGCCCAACTCTCCAACCTACCTATATTCTGCTATATTCTCCGACAGTCCCCTTCACTATCTGCTACTCCACCAATCTTAGTGTCGTCTGCAAACTTGCTCATGAGTCAACCTACCTCTTCCTCCAAATCATTTATGTATATCAAACAAAGTGGATTTGCAGGTAAACAGGATAGTTAAAAAGGCATTTGGCATGCTGGCCTTTATGGCACGTTTTTTGAGTATAGAGTTGGGAGGTCATATTGTAGCTGTACAGGACACTGGTTAGGCTACTTTTGTAATACTGCATGCAATTCTGCTCTCTCTGCTATAGGAAGGATGTTGTGAAACTTGAAAAGACTCAGAAAACATTTACAAAGATGTTGCCAGGGTTTGAGGGTTTTTGCTATAGGGAGAGGCTGAATAGGCTGGGACTGTTTTCCTTGGAGTGCTGGAGGCTGAAAGATGACCTTGTGGAGGTATATAAAATCATGAGGGGCAGTTGTGGGGGCTGGTACAATTACAACATTTTAAAAGGCTTCTGGATGAGTACATGAATAAGAAAAGTTTGAGGGATATGGGCCAAACGGGACGAGATTAATTTAAGATATCTGGTTGGCATGGATGGTTGGACCGAAGGGTCTGTTCCTGTGCTGTACATCTCTATGACTCAATTACTCTAATCCCCTAGTTACCCTATTTTGCAGGTAAAGATGCTCTCACACTCCAGGTGCTACAAATCAGACAAAAGAATATAGGACAAAAGGATCCTCACTTTAAATGCTGGAATTCAAACACACTCAAAAGAAATCATGATTACAGAATCTCATCCAATGTGCAAAACTAAGGAAACTAACTGTCTAGCTACTAACGTCAATGCTACCAGTACCTCTGCAATATATAAACAACTCAGTGATTAATGTATGTATATATTAATTTTAACTTCTATCCTTCTGAACTCACCTTTTATTTCTATTCTGTGTATCTGTATTGCATTAATACTTCTTTGTGCATGTAGTAATTAATGAAGTCACTTTTCTTGATAATCCAAGAAAGCCTTGATAAATTGGCTCATAGAGTCATATAGCATGGAAACAGACCCTTTGGTCCAACTAATCCATGCTAAACATAATCCCAAGCTAAACTAGTCCCACCTGCCTGCCCTTGGCCAATATCCCACCAAACCATTCCTATTCATTTATCTATCCAAATATCTTTTAAATGATGCAATTGTACCCGTATCTACTACTTTCACAGGAAGTTAATTCCACATGCGATCCATCATCTATATTAAAAATTTGCCCTCTTATGCCTTTTTAAAATCTCTCTCCTTTCACCTTAAAAATGTGCTCCCTAGTTTTGAAATGCCCCATCCTTGGGAAAAAATAACTAACATTAACTCTAACTCTATCTTTGTTATTTTATAAACTTTTATCAGATCGCCTCTCAACCTCTTATGCTCCAGTGAAAAAAGTCCCAGCCTATCCAGCCTTTCTTTATAACTCAAATATTCCATACCCAGGAACATCCTGGTAAGTCTCTTCTGAAATACCTCTCCAACTTGATAATATCCTTCCTATAACTGGGCAAACAGAACTGCACACAGTATTCCAGAAGAGGCCTCAGCAACTTCAACTGTCCTGTACAACTTCAACATGACTTCCCAACTCCTGTACTCAAAGAATTGAGTAATGAAGGAAAGCATGTCAAACACCTTTTTAACCACCCTGCCTATATGTGGTGCAAACTTCAAAGAGTTATGTATCTACACCCATAGGTCCCCCTGTTCTACAATACCACCCAAAGCTCCAATATTAATTGTGTAAGCCCTACCCTTGTACATTGTACCAAAGTGCAATACCTCACATTTATCCAGACTGAACTCCATCTGCTATTTTTCATTGTCTAAAATGCCACCAGTTTTGGTATCATCCACAAATGTACTAACTATGTACTCTATATTCTCATCTAAATCATTTATAAAAATGACAAATAAAAGAGGGCCCAGAACTGATCCCTGTGGAATACTGCTGGTCACAGGCCTCTAGTCCAAAAATCAACCTTCCATCATTACTCTTTGTCTCCTGCCATTAAGCCAATTATGTATCCAATTGTGAAGCTCACTTTGAATTCCATTAGTCTACCATGCGGAACCTTGTCAATGGCTTTTCTAAAAACTCAATAAACAACATCTACTTCTCTGCCATCATCAATCACTTTGGTAACTTCCCTCAAAGAAAATTCAATCAAGTTTGTGAGATATGATTTTTCTTGCACGAAACCATGCTGACTACCCAAAGTCAATTTTTGCCTCTCTGGATGCCTATAAATCCTATCTTTCATAATCACCTCGAACAAATTACCCACAACCGAAGTCAAATGCACAGGTCTATAGTTCCCTGGTTTCTCCTGACATACTTTGAAACAAAGATACAACATGAGCCACCATCTAGTCATTAGGCACCTCACCTGCAGTTATTTTTGATGCAAATACTTCTGTAAGGAGTCTTGTAATTTCCTCTCTGACTTCCACAACATTCTGGGATATATTAGATCAGGCTCCTTTTAAAACATATGTTTATGTGATCTGAGAGAAACATACCTACAATATAAGGAATCCTTTTAAAATTTACCTCATGCAACCCACCAAGAGGGTTAGTGAATAAAGACGGGGAGCCAGTTCATCCCTCCTCACCTGACAGCTGAACAGGCAAGACATAACCATCTGGAACCACAATGAATTGGAGATCTTATCCAGCAACTGGTTGTAACAAGATGCAATAAAAGCTTTCATATAAAACGCTTACGTTTTTGGAGAATTGATAAAGGGATCTAGGCAGTATTATTTTGGAATAGTGAAGTCTTGAGGTGAGTGAAGAGAAGATTGCTGTGGACTGGACTGGACTGGCAGACAGGTATTTCATTCTGATTGAGAGGTACCCCCAATAATTCAAGCATCTGGTCCTCATTAGGAGCAACCTGCAGGAAACCATGCACAACAACTTATGATAGTATGATGTTTTTCATGAGTGGAACTGAGGAAGCACAAAACTCTTTTTGAATCCATAGCAAGTTGCTTATGTTCTTGTTAAAAAAAATCTTTGTTTTCATTGGAAACCAGTAACCTTTAAAAGAATTACCAAACTTCCAATTATTAATTTACAGTATTATGCTACACAATTTTTTAAGCAATGACTTTTGTGGTACTCATAGAATCATGCAGCACAGAAACAGGCCTTTTGGTCCAAATCATTCATGCGACCAGGTTTCCCAAACTAAACTAGTCCCAATTGCCTGCATTTGGCCAAAATCCCTCTGAACCTTTCCTATTCATTTCCAAATGTCTTTCAAAGGTACCTGCATCTATCATTTCCTCTGGCAGGTCAATCCATATATGCCTGTGCATGAAAACATTGCGCCTCATGTCGCTTTTAAATCTTTCCCCTTTCACCTTAAATTATGCCCTCCAGTTTTGAACTCCCTTATCCTGGGGAAAAGACGTTTGCTATTCACCTTATCTATGCCACTCATGATTTTATTAACCTCTGTAAGGTCACTCCTCATCCTCCTGTGCTCCAGGGACAAAAGTTCCAGTCTCTCATTATAACTGAAATCTTCCAGTTCCAGTAACATCCTTGTAAATCTTTTCTGCACCCTTTCCAATTTAACAATGTACTTTTTGTAGTCGGGCAGTACTCCAAAAGTACTCTGGTTCAACAAAGCAACTACCAGTAGCTTGACCCTAAATATATTTCATAAACACTTATTCTTTAAGTTTGAAAATCTCAAAAGATATTGCCCAATCTACTTTTATTTCCACCCAAAAGTTCTTCTCTTGAAGGTTCCTTCGCTTCTCAAAGAGTACCATGGCTCAGAGAAATTTATTTTGATTTTTCTCAGTATCTCATTATTCTGATAGTTATGATTTTGCTTGAGTCCTTCCTAACATCTGGCTTAATGTCCTTACAATTGTTCTTAAGCAATTGTGGACACTCCAGCTCAAGTTTGATTTCTTGCTCAATTACTCCAAAATCAGACAACACCTTTCATTCCTGATAACCTTTTGATTATGATCTACAAGGTAGATTTCTTCCTCAGCTTGTCTCAAAACTCTTTCTAGGCTTCCAACTGATGTTTCTGTGAGATATACCAATTCTCCAAAAAAAAAACCTGACTGTAATCTATCTCCATAGCAAAATAGCACCCCTGAGATGTCCCAGTTGGAGATTTAAAAAATCATTATTTCCAATTTCCAAACATTCCTTGTGAAAACAATATAATTTCAACCTCTTACGAATCCACCATGAACCCAACAAAAGGACCTACTATTGTTTGATGCTGTCCCACTTCCAACTGACCTTAAATAAACATGGGCTGTCCTTTGAATTGTAAATACTTCAGCTGTGTTTGATAGTCTTTCAAACCAAGCATTTTCAAATATCTGCATTTAAAAGGCCAATCCCCAATCTCTTATACTCCCAAAATATGTGAATGATAGGACTATGCTTTCTGGATTCAAACTCCGATAAGTGTTATGATTTTCACAAGTGAACCAGAAAGCTCTTTCCCTCCTGAAAACAAAACTGATGTTGCTTCTGGATTGTGAGTTTCATCATCTTGTGCATTGCAATCTCAATTTTCCTCCTCAGTAAAATATTCTACACTTGAAAAGGAATTTAAGGGTTAATGTACAATTTGTACAAACTTTGTGTTTTATATGTGCTGACAAATCTGAGCAAATGTGGAGACTCCAACTCATCTAGCCCGTTGATTTCAGGACTAAAATGGGCCAAATTGCCATGGATTAACCGTGGGAAATGCAGGGTAACAAGGATTGGATGGAGTGCTCTTCGGAGACTCGTTGTGAACTCGATTGGCCAAATGGCCTGTGTCCACACTGTGAAGATTCTATAGGTGTGACCTTCCTTTCAACGCACCAGCACCCACCCTGCCGCTTCACTCTAATAACAGCCTGCATACGCAGGCGCACAAAGGTCCTGGGCAAAAAAAGGGCTGCATCTTGCATCATTGGAATGTAGTGCCCATGCGCGCGTGCTGACTGCTGACAGACGGACAGGAGGTATCGCTGTAAGTGGCAGTATCTTTGTGCTTCTGTATCATTCTCAATTCATTTATTTTAGCGCCACCTGAACCGAGCATAGTATTAAATTTGTTTCTAATTGAGTTGGTTTGAAATAGGCGAGACATTGGTTGAATCTTACCGCATCGTTGTTATTTTCATTATCTATCCCGTGTTTTTGCTGTTAATTCATTTTATTGTTCTTTTGCCTGTCTCATTGAAAACAAAAACACTCCCTCCTCCTACTTTGAAAATGGGCAGTTAGCGAGAGTGCTCAAAGGAACATGTGTTAGTTGTTGGCCTTGGGCTATGAAGCTGTTCGGCTGTCAAACTGAATCCATCGCTGTCAATGTAACACCTGACGCTGTCAGAATTGTACTAGTCTTGCATCTTTGCCTATTGATTTAACATTGCGAACTGAATTGCATATGGGGAAGCTATTTTAATTGAACCTAAACTCCTTTGCCCGAAAATGTCGACTTTTTCCAATGTAGGTGCGTGCTGAAGAGTGACTTATTGTAATGATCCATTTTTCAAAAGGGGGAGACACAAATTACTTAACTTATTTAAAAGCCGTTTAATATATTGTGATAGGTGAACTTCTTAAAATTATTTTAAATTCAGAAGCAAAGTAATTTGAAACTGCCCCACATCTATTTTA
Source organism: Hemiscyllium ocellatum (assembly GCF_020745735.1). Taxonomy (NCBI): domain Eukaryota; kingdom Metazoa; phylum Chordata; class Chondrichthyes; order Orectolobiformes; family Hemiscylliidae; genus Hemiscyllium; species Hemiscyllium ocellatum. The sequence continues at coordinate 54,648,998 of NC_083405.1, forward strand.
GGAAAGATTGAACTGTGATTCATTTAAGGAGAAAAGTTTTTAAAAAAAAAAGTGCTATTCATGAGCACAGTGTTTCTCTCAAGGCATTTTACAAGCAGTTTTAAGTTGGGTCATTGTTGTAGAAACAGCAACCCATTTGCACACTGCAAACTTCCACATTACCAGCAATGTCCTATGATATTTTCTTGCAATGTTATATTTTCCAGGATATTGGAATAACTGCTATTTTTTGAAATAGTGTCATGAGGTAAAATAGTGCAGCCCTTCTTTGTTTTTGCACTGAAGTATTAACTTTGCATTTTGTGCTCAAATTCTGGAATGGGATTAGAACCATGATATCTGACTCTTGAGTTGAGAATGCTACTAAACAAATTTCCCAACAACACTGAGGTTAAAATGATGAATAAGTTTGAGGGTGAAAAATATCTGCAAATAGATAGTGGTAAGCTGATAGAATGATGGAAAAAGGTGTCAGCATGAGCTGCTGTATTTGTAATTTTGAAGAAGATAAAAGTCAAATAGGTGAGGTTTTGGCACATGAGGTCAAGAAGATGAAGCCATTTTTAAAAAGCTAATTGTATATGTAATTTTAAAAACTTGCTAGAAAATATTTGTCCTTAAACAGTCCTCTTTCCCACAACTAAAACTGACAACAGTACATGATATTGTAGTGAAGTACTTTTTGCCACTTGTAAGGTAGTTTCACTTACTTAATCAGGCATCAGGAAGCAAATTTGGACATTCTCACTTAATGTACCTTGACTATGTAATCTTCTGAAGCCCTATAGCCCTCTGACATATTTGTGCTCCACTAACTCTGGCCTTTTGAGAATCCTGGATTTTAATTACTCCAGCATAGCTGACAGTGCTTTTAGCTTTCAAGAGCTCAGCCTCTGGTTTTCCTCCCTAACACATGAAACTATAATCAATTTTTGTATCCAATCCATCTGGTTCATTTAATGTTCTTTCGTGAAGGAAATCTGTAATCTTTGCCTGATCTGGCCTGCGTGACTCCAGACCCACAGCAGTATGATTAACCATTAACTGCCTTCTTGGGTGCATAGTTCAAAGGCAATTAGGGCAAGGAATCCTATCAATGAATATTAAGAAAAATTGGTCAGATATTTCTGTATGTGCGGTTCAGTGTCAAACATTCCTCCTGTGAAACTGCTCGAGAGAATTTGCTCTGCTTATTGAGATATATTCATGAGACAAAATATGCATCACATAGTGATATAATGTCACATGATCTTGCTCCCTCTGTAGTCTTGTGGCAAGATAATGATGGTAGTCTTATGGTAAGGGATCTGTTAAAGTGACTATTTACAGAATTTGAAAAAAGGAAAACAATCTTGAGCAGCACAAGACTAAGGACATTTTAAAAGATATTGTATAAATAAGTTTCCAGCCAAGTCAAAATGCTTGTTTTCCGTATTGCAGTTGGTGGCAGTACTATGTAGTACTGAAAAATAGTCAGCTGATTAGGTTGTATAGTCAAAATAATAGACTGAAAATAAGCTGTAATAAAACTATTCAATATCTGATCTGAAAAATGAGTAAGATATGTGCATCAGAAGAGTTTGAAAGTGCCATGGACCTGCTCACTTGTTTTAGAACAGAATTTTGAGGAAATACTGGAAAAGTTTGTACTTTTCATCTTTGACACAATGCATTGGAGAGGGGTTGCTCATCAAATAATGTAATAATACTAAATGATAATGGAAGGAAATTACAAAACACTACAAGCAGGAAATTCAAAAGCAAATCTGAAAGGAATGTTGCAATTTACAGTATTACTCCTTCAGTAGTGCAGCCATTAGGGTATTTGTTCAAATGTTTTAATCCTTTGTGATGCATATGGTATGATGTCCATTAATGGGTCAAGACGGATGACCTACCACCTGTTGCTAATTGCCTAATATTGCAGAGCCAGCTGCTTGGAAGTATGATATTGATAAGTTTGTCTAGTCAGTGGTGATTTACAGTGCCACTTTCGATGCAGCAATTGCCCTATTGGGGAAGTGCGGGCCTACACCTTTGTCCTTCTATTCCTTTCTCTGTTGTGATGCAAACTGATGAAATTAAATTGCTCCCATTTCCTTGGGTGGATATTGCTATCTTAGCTCACTCATTTTGTATCCCTCACAAACTGCTTGATGTCAGATTGTAGATAGCATATCTTCATTGATCAAGAGACTCTTAGAAACCCAGTATCTAGCAGTATTATAAAAAATGTGTCCCAGCAATTTTAGAATCGTAGAATTTTATAGTACAGAAAGAGGTCATTCAATGTATCGTGTCCATACTGGCTCCCAAAATAACTACCCAACTTGTCCCATTGTTCAAGCCGTCCTCCATAGCCCCTTCAATTCATCATTTTCGAATATATATCCAGTGCTCCTTTGAAACCTACTATGGAGTGTGCTCAGCAGCACATTCCGAATCCTAATAACTGAGTAAAGCTGTTTCTCCACATCTCACTCCTAGCGCTCTTGCTGACAATCTTGAAATAGTGATCCCCAATTACTGACATACTGACTAGTGGAAGCAGAATATGCTTCTGTATTCTATCAAAATCATTTGCAATTTTGAACACCTCAATAAGATAACTTAATCTTTTTTTGTTCCAAGTAGAATAAGCCCAATTTCTCTAATCTTTCTTTGTACCTATAGTCCCTCTTTCCTGGTGTCATTCTAGTAAATCTCCTCTGCACTCCTGCAGTGCTTTAACATCCTTAAGTAAAGTACTCAGAATGAATGCGATACTCCAAATCTGCTCTGACCAATGATTTGTAGAGATGTAGATCACTTCCTTGCTTTTATACTCTTTGCCTCTTCATGCCACCTTAACAATTGTTTCATCTTACCTGGTCATCTTTAGACTGTTATGCACGTGAACCCCCAAAGACCCTGTTCTTCTGTACTCTCCCCAAAGTTGCACTGTTGAGCCTGTATTGTCTCAGTTGGGTGACTTTCCCCTCTCCTTCCTGTCATCCACCACAGATCGCAGTAACTGAAATGACTCTGGAAATGTGCAGAATGGGCATTGAATCTGTTATTAGAGCAGTTAGTGGACCAGTTTCAAGATTTGAATACTGATACCAAAAGAGCACATTGCAATGACCAACTGGTGGCGTATAAAGCCATGTCACTTAGACAAGTTAGGCAAGATTTCTTCAAAAATGTAGGTGCTAAATGAAATAATATTAAGTATGAGGTTAATCAACTTTTTGGAAATGTTAGAAAAAGATACAAAGCCCAGAGAAGTGGATAAAGTTAAGATACAGATTAAATATGATCCTATTAAATGGGGAAAACAAATTTTGAGGGTGTAAATAACCTATTCTTGTTCCTATGATCCATGAACAACAGCAGTTAGTTTCTAGAGTTTAAATGATTAAGTACATCTTGGAAAACGTGGTCAAAATATATCGTTTAACAGGTCAGCCTTGGTTAAACATCCTTCAAGGTTTAATATCACAATTGCATTCCAACCATCCCTAAGTAATACAGCACAATATTAAACAAACTATCCAAAGTGCACCACAAGGCAATTATGTATTCAAGGGCCTTCAGAACAACCAGGGGTATGGCAATGTATGCAGTGGGGGTTACCAACTTTGGCCGAACCTATTACTGAAGTTTTATTATGTGAATTACTATCACCCAGGAAATCTCTTTCCCTCTAAGATTTTAAAAACTATCAAATGAAACTGTTTAAAATAGTTAAATAAATTTGAACGATAATTTTTCTCCTATGGTACTTGCAGAAGTTCTGAATTATTTTTCAGTTCTGAACAGTTGGAACTCCTGAAAAGTTAGTTGCTTGTTTGTATTCCAGCTTGATTTTAAAGCCCTAAGAGTTCTGTAATAGATTGTAATACTTAAGCTTGAAGAAAGAAGTTTATTTTGTCAACATTTTTCTAAGCCTTCCAGTTTACACTTAGCCAGGTCTTGTATAGGAACTGGAGCATATGGCTATCTTATGGGAATGATGTATTTATTTTAACTGTAAATATTATAACAACTTAAAGTCAGAACACTCCTGCAGAAAAAAACCTTTTTTAGATCGGCATAGAAACAGCGTTAGAAACTGATTGGTGTGCATTCTGCTCCCACTGAGTGAAATTAAGAAAACTCATCTGTTCTCCTGAATGCTTCAGAAGTGGCTGCCAGTTAAAATTAGAATCCCTACAATATGGAAACAGGCCCTTCGGCGCAACAAGTCCACACCAGCCCTCCAAAGTTTCCCACCCAAACCCATTCCCCATTACTCTATATCTACCCCTGACTAATGCATCTAACTTACACATCCCTCAACACTGGGCAATTTAGCATAGCCAATTCACCTAACTTGCACATCTTTGGATTGTGAGAGGAAACCTATACAGACATGGGGAGAATGTGCAAACTCCACACAGTCACCTGAGGCTGGAATTGAACCCTGGTCCCTAGTGCGGTGAGGCAGCAGTGCTAACCATTGAGCCACCGTGCCATCCAATGATGAGACAAAAAAAAAACTGCACATTCTGGAATCCAAGTAGACAAGCAGGATGCTGCCTGGCTTGCTGTTTTCTTCTGATGAAATACGTGAATGTCTGAAAAACTGCAGATGGAGTTCAATGTGGGTAAATGCAAGGTAATGCATTTAGATTACAACAAACAAGGGTTGAGCTATCACAATTAATGTTAGGATCTTCGGTAGTGTTGTAGAACAGAGGGATCTTGGGGTTCAGCCATTAACGCACTTCATCAGCCTCCTGCTTGTCTACCAGTTGCATGAAACTGAGGAAAAGAGCTTGGAATGAAAATGCATTTTCTCCAACTTGTAGAAAGCCATCAAACAAGCCCAACAAGCAAAGTGCTGCTCCACAGGTGCCCCTACTGCCTCCTGCATTATTGATCAAATTCACCCCAATGCCAAACTGATGCCATAAGTCGGTTCAACTTGGAATATCATCCTGGTTTGAACTTTACTTGGAGTTTGCCCTACTCTTTGTAGGCTGCAAATTGCCAGGCTGTGGGAATTGAAGTGAGTAGTAGTCAAAAGGCAACATTTAGTACTTTCAGCCATTTGATGTGAATCAAGTCAAATTGGTCGAACTAATATTTGGGTATGTTCCCGTTCCATCACAGCACAGATCCATCAAGGTGGAGGCCTCTCACCAGTGGTGTGCCACAAGGATCTGTGTTGGGTCCACTGCTTTTTATCATTTTATATAAATGATTTGAAGGATGGTTAGTAAGTTTGCAAATGACATCAAAATTGGTGGTGTAGTGGACAGTGAAGAAGTACAATGGGACCTTGATCAGATCGGCTAATGGGCTGAGGAGCAGCAGATGGAGTTTAATTTAGGTAAATAAGAGGTGTCACATTTTGGCAAGGCAAACTAGGGCAGGACTTATAGAGTAGAAAAGGTGTGGAACTGGAAAAGCACAGCAGGTCAGGCAGCATCTGAGGAGCAGGAGAGTTGATGTTTTGAGCATACGCCCTTAATCAGGAATGCGGAGGGGAAAGGGGAAGTGGGGGTGGGGCTGGGGGAAGGTGATCAACAATGCTGCCCAGCACATCTCCACCTCCTGCATCTCCACTCTTGAACCCCATCCCTCCAACTGCAATAAGGATAGACCCCCTCACCCCACACACACACACTCACCCACCCCAGGTCCTTGCCTTCCACCCCACTAATATTTGGATTCAATGCACAATCATCTGCCATTTCTGCCACCTACAATTAGACCCCACTACCAGAGATATATTTCCCTCCCAACCCCTATTTGCGTTCCTCAGAGACCATGCCCTCTGTGACTCCCTCATTCAGTCCACTGCACACCCAACACCTTTCCTTGATGCTGCAAGAGGTGTAAAACCAATCCAAGCCTCAAAGGATCGTTCCACATCCAGCAGAGATTTTCCTGCACATCCAAACACCTCATCTACTGTGTCTGTTGCTTTCAATGTGGTCTCTTCTACATTGGGGAGACAGGACACTAACTCATGGAGCATTTCAGGGAATATCTCTGGGACACGCTCACCAAACAACTCCACTGTTCTGTGTCTGAACACTTCAATTCCTCTCCCACTCCAAGGACATGAAAGTCCTGGGCTGCCTCCACTGCTAAACCAAAGCCATCCGTTAACTGGAGAAAGGATGCCTCACCTTCTGCCTTGGGACCCTTCAAGCACACAGTATTAATACTGACTCCATTAGTTTCCAAATCTCCCCTCTCCCACTTCATCCCAGATCAAACCCTCAACTTGGCACTGCCCTCTTGACCTGTCCTACCTATCCATCTTCCTTCCCACCTATCTGCTCCACCCTCTCCAGTAACCTATCACAATTACCTCCCAGCTGCATCCACCTGTTGCTTTCCCAGGTATCTTCCCCCACCCCATCTATTTATCTAATCTAATCTAATCTAATCTAATCTAATCTCTTAACCCCTGATGAAGAGCTTATGCCCGAAATGTTGGCTGTCTTGCTCTTTGGATGCTGCCTGACCTGTTGTGCCTTCTCAACTCTGAATCTCCAGCATCATCAGTCCTCACTTTCTCCTTATACAGTTGATGGTAGGGCCTAAGGAGTGTAGCCGAATAAAGAGACCTAAGGATGCAAGTGCATAGTTTCTTGAAAGTAGCATTGCTGGTAGATAGGATGGTGAACAAGGTGTTAGGCACATTTTACTCATTTTTTGGAGCATTGAGTACAAGAGTTGGGATGTCATGTTGTGACTATACAGGACATTGATGAGGTCACTTTTGGACTACTGTGTACAGTTCTAGTTGTCCTTCTATAGGAAGAATAGGAAGAAGGCATCTGGATGGTACGTGAATAGGAGGGTTGAGAGGGATATGGGCCAAATACTGTCAAATGTGACTAGGTCAAATTAGGATGTTTGGTTGGTATGGAAGACTTGGACTGATGGGTCTGTTTCTGTGATGTATGACTCTATAACTCTATATGATTATGGGAGACTGTTGGGAGGGACTTGCCTTGTGTCCTCAAATTGACTTCAGACCCCATGAAGTAACATGGCATCATTTGAAAAATGGGATGGACACCAGATACTCTGCTGTCCCACCCCCACCTCTGGCTAAACTCCGCTAATGAACAATTATTCCTAAATTTTGGTCTCCATTTGGAGGCAGCACTGATGATAAGGGCACAGAATGCACTGTGGGGGACTTCAATGTCCATCACCAAGAGTACCTCAGCAGCACCATGACTGACCATTAGTAGAATACATTTAGCAAATAGTGTCCTTTCCACATATGACATGTTGCTGGGAAATTTCAGGAGGTCTAGAGTCAATGTTGAGGACTCATGTAACAGTGCTTCCCAACTGTCAACCACAATTCCATGGCTTCTGCTAGGCTTGACTGGCAGGTGGAACAGGACATACCCAGAGATGCTGGTGTTCTTTGGCGCATTTGTCTGTAAGAGATGATTATGTCAGGCCATTGTTTGACTAATTTGTGGAACAGTTAAATTTGGCACAAACCCCCAGATATTATAGAGGAGGACTTTGCAGAGCCATTGTTTCTGGTGCCTAAGTCAATGCCAGACAGTCTGACTGGCTTCATTTCTTTTAGTCCTTATAGTAGTTCAGTACATTTGGCTTGTTTGGCCATTCCGGAGGGCATTTAGGAGTTACCTGAGTCACGTATAGACAAAATCAGCCGAATACAGCTCAATTCCTTTACTTTAAGGACATTAGTGAACTAGATGAATCTTTGGCAATGCAGCCACTGTTGATTGTAATAATGCACTATATTTTAAATACAGATTTTAATTAATTTTAAATTTTGCCATCTCATTGTAGATTCTAATTCACGTTCCCAGATAATTAGTCTGAGGATTTAGATTGCTAGTCCACTGACATTACCACTATGTCTCCACTAATGTGTAATTAAATGTAGTCACTTTTTGATCAGTCTGTACACTTTGTCTCTTTTTTCTGACTGTGTTCTATTCTGCTTTTTCCTATCTTAATTTCTTTTATTTTGAAGTGAGGTTAGTAATGACATGGTATTGTGTTGGGAGAGTGAATGCATTCGTCTCCATGAAATTGTTACCTTAAATGCAGAACTATAGTTCTCTTCTCCTTTTGCCTAATTATTCAAATTTCACACTAAGCACTTGTTACTGTGGTATTCCATAGTTCTTCACCATTCTAATATCTTCACCCCCACCCATTCTCTTCCATTGATCATACCTTCCTCTTGCTTGGCTATCACTTACTCTTACACATGATCAATTCACTACTTTTTTCAAATGTGGGAGAACAAAAACTTCTTAATTTTTTTTGTTTGTTCCATCTGTTTACCTAGAGAGTCTGCTTGATTTCAAAATTTAATGCAAATTTTAAAAATCAAAGTGGGGGAAAAGTTCTCTTTGTCATGCTCTTGAACTTGCAAAGTATAATTTAAAGCAGGTAATCAGAGTAGTTTTTTTTCCAATCTCTTGTTTGGATTCGAATGCAAGTATATATAAAAGCCTTTCATCTGCTATAGTCATGTGACTTGGATGAGGTATGCATACACTAAAGGCAGCCATTTTAGAAGGAACCTCTGGATGTAGGTTTGCTCACTGAGCTGAAAGGTTCATTTCCAGCTCAGTGAGCAAACCTACATCCAAAACCTCAACCTGAGCTACAAATCTTCTCAAAACTCACTTATTAGGAACATCTGTAAAGACTCATTCTGACCATACTGCTGTCTGCTGAACCCAAAGTTGGTGTCAGAAGTCACATTGATATTGAGTGCTGAAGAGTTTTAAAATGAACACAACCGCTGACAAAGTGACACATGAAGATTCAGAGCTATAAAAGCTGTCAACAGCACTTGAAAATGCACAAAAGAACAGTCCACAGCTGAAACACTGGAAGAGAAAAAATGACAGCAGCTTTGCTTCTCCCAGCTGTGGTCAAAATGTACATTTTATAATGGGCTAAACTGGCAAGTTTTCGCATGCTTTGTTAAAATTACAAAACCGACCAAGATCTGTTTAACAAGGCAGAGCAGCTACATGTTTCCAGACTTCCATCACCCTAGGAAGAGACTCTTTCTACCTCGATTCTCTCTGAAGAATGGACAAAAAAAAAGAAGGATTTAAAGATTTCAGCAAAAGCATATTTTAAACTCCAAGTGAATGTCCTTACGAATGTTCAGTATTAGGACCCAAGGTTCACTGATCAATATATGAACTCATTTTAGTTGCACCTATTCACTGAACTAAAGATCTGACTTAAGACTGTAATATATTAGGTGTAAGAGATCTACAGTAAGAACATGTTTACTGGGAGAGGTGAACTTGTTCTGAGGACCATCCCCCAAAACAAAACGTATGCATTAGTGCTAACATTGTAAATCAGAAGCAGGAGCATACTCGTGCTAGATCAAACAAGTTCTTGCATTATGATGATGAAATACTCCAAGTCCAAAAGGCAGGATGCAAGTACTATGGAGGACATCACAAAGAAGGAGTCATAGCTTAAAAATGTGTTGCTGGAAAAGCGCAGCAGGTCAGGCAGCATCAAAGGAACAGGAGAATCGACGTTTTGGGCATAAGCCCTTCTTCAGGATTGAGGAGGGTGCGCCAAGCAGGCTAAGATAAAAGGTAGGGAGGAGGGACTTGGGGGAGGGATGCTGGGAATACGATAGGTGGAAGAAAGTTAAGGTGAGGGTGATAGGGCGGAGAGGTCGGTAAGAAGATTGCAGGTCAAGAAGGCGGTGCTGAGTCTGAGGGTTGGGACTGAGAAAAGGTGGGGGGAGGGGAAATGAGAAAGCTGAAGAAATCTGCATTCTTCCCTTGTGGTTGGAGGGTTCCTAGGCGGAAGATGAGGCACTCTTCCTCCAGGTGTCGTGTTGCCATGGTCTGGCAATGGAGGAAGCCAAGGACCTGCATGTCCTTGGCAGAGTGGGAGGGGGAGTTAAAGTGTTCAGCCAGGGGGTGGTTGGGTTGGTTGGTGTGGGTGTCCCAGAGATGTTCTCTGAAATGTTCCGCAAGTAGGCGGCCTGTCTCCCCAATGTATAGGAGGCCACATCGGGTGCAGCGGATGCAGTAAATGGTGTGTGTGGAGGTGCAGGTGAATTTCTGACGGATATGGAAAGATCCCTTGGGGCCTTGGAGGGAAGTGAGGGGGAAGGTGTGGGTGCAAGTTTGCAGGGGAAGGTGCCAGAAGTGGAGGTTGGGTTGGTGGGGGTGTGTGGATCTGACAAGGGAGTCGCGGAGGGAGTGGTCTTTCCGGAACGCTGATAGGGGTGGGGAGGGAAATATATCCTTGGTGGTGAGATCTGTTTGGAGGTGGCGGAAATGACGAAGGATGATATGATGTATCTGGAGGTTGGTGGGGTGGTAGGTGAGGATCGGTGGAGTTCTGTCCTGGTGGCGATTGGAGGGGCGGGATTCGAGGGCGGAGGAGCGGGAAGTGGAGGAGATGCGGTGGAGAGCATAGTCAACCACGTCTGAGGGGAAATTGCAGTCTTTGAAGAAGGAGGCCATATGGGTTGTTCAGTATTGGAATTGGTCCTCCTGGGAGCAGATGCGGCAAAGGAATTGGGATTATGGGGCGGTGTTTTTACAGGGGGCAGGGTGGGAGGAGGTGTAATCTAGGTAACTGTGGGAATCAGTCGGTATATAGTAAACGTCCATGTTGAGTCGGTCGTCCAAGATAGAAATGGAGACGCCTAGGAAGGGGAGGGAGGAGTCTGAGACGGTGCAGGTAAATTTGAGGTCGGGGTGGAAGGTGTTAGTAAAGTGGATGAACTGTTCAACCTCCTCGAGGGAGCACGAGGTAGCGCCGATACAGACATCGATATAGCGGAGGAAAAGGTGGGGAGGTGGTGCCAGTGTACCTGCGGAGGATGGACTGTTCCACATATCCAACGAAGAAGCAGGCATAGCTGGGGCCCATCCAGGTGCCTGTGGCGACTCCTTTGGTTTGGAGGAAGTGGGAGGATTGGAAAGAGAAGTTGTTCAGAGTGAGGACCAAGTTCAGTCATTCAAAGGAGGGTGTCAGTGGAAGGGTACTGGTTGATTTGGCGGGAAAGGAAGAAGTGGAGGGCCTGGAGGCCTTTGTGATGGGGGATGGAGGAGGGACTGGATGTCCATGGTGAAGATAAGGCATTGGGGCCGGGAAAGCGGAAATCATGGAGGAGATGGAGGGCGTGGGTGGTGTCCCGAATGTAGGTGGGGACTTCTTGGACTAAGGGGGACAAAACCATGTCAAGGTATGCAGAGATGAGTTCGGTGGGGTAGGAGCAGGCTGAGTCAATGGGTTGGCCGGGGCAGTCAGGTTTGTGGATTTTGGGCAGGAGGTAGAAACGGGGGATGCGGGGTTGTGGGACTATGAGGTGATGAGGTTATGGATGGTCTGGGAGATGATGATTTGCTGGTGTGAGGTGGGGTCATGCTCAAGGGGGCAGTAGAAGGAGGTGTCCGCGAGCTGGCGTTTATATTGTGAGGCTAAAGATCGGTGTGCCAAGCTACTACCGCGCCTCCCTTGTCTGCCAGTTTGGTGAGGTTGGGGTTGGAGTGGAGAGCTGCACGTTACGAGGGTGAGGGGTTGGAGTGGGTGAGAGGGGTGGACAGCTTGAGGCGGTCATTGTCACAGCGGCAGTTGGCTATGAAGAGATCAAGGGCGGGTAAGAGGCGAGCACGGGATGTCCAGGTGTTTGGGGTGTGTTAGAGGTGGGAGAAGGAGTCCAATGGAAGATTCTGGAACGGTTGAGGAATCCGAAGTGTGGGGGTAAATACACGGAAGTTTTTGGTACTTACTATCTTTAATTTCCGATATGGCGAGGAAGAACTGTTTGTTTAGTGTATGGATTCTTCTGTGGATGAAGAAGAGTCCTATCCAGCATGGGCAACATAGTGTTACTACAAGAAGGTGAATCATTTTGCATACAAAGATATGGCTAGAAGGCAGCAGAACATGCAAGTGCATCTCACAGGTTGATTCAGTCAGTTGGACGGGTGATAAATGGTTTGTGACTGTTGGAATAATGATTACAGAAGGAGATCATTAAATCAACATGGTGTCAGATATCAATGCTCCATACAACATCTTGACCTTCTCAGATCTGTTGCTCAACATCATTTCAAATATGAAGACCTCAAAAATTAAGTTGTGACGAAATGATGGCAACATATTTATGATCAGGACAAGTTAATTGGAGAGCCCAATTAAAATGACAAGAACAAAGATCTTAAGTTCTGGATCTTGCTGGAAAGCAAAGGTTGCGTGTTTCAGCTGAAGAAAATCTTGAGCTTGAACTGGTAATCCTTGTCAAACCAAATTTCAAATGTCATAGCACCATCATTGAATGCAGATCAGATCTTGGAGTACAATGATTTGTTTACAAGGACAATATAACGTTGAAGTAGATAAGAGTGTAAGAACACTTCAATAACTGTTGAGAAAAATTACAGCCACTGTCAAGGCCAGCCTGAAAGATGAGATTAAAACAAAATAGAAAAGAAAGAGGCAATCAAGAAAATGACAACTTCTCAGAATAGATTAGAGGAATCATAGTTCAGCATACAAATTGACGCAAAGGTTCTAACTAAAGCTGTGAAGAGATCTCACTACTTCATGCCAAATATTGAAGGAATTTTGTCACAATGTACAAAAGCTAACATCTTCTCTACCCTAAATGCAAAGACTGTTATTGGCAAGGGAGCTGGATAAAAGCAGCAGCTTTTGTTTTTATCATTTATGAGATACAGATTGCAATATCCATTGCTCCAGAGGAATATCAATACAGAAAACATAAGAGGGTTAGTGAGTGGTTTTGCTAGTTCGTGGATGGAGTAACGTGATGGAAGAAGCCATTGCTGACCACAATCAAAATCTTTTGCAACTGCTTAACAAGATTCTGCTCTAATTCTAATGTGAACCATTATGCCAACTCAAGGTCAAAGATTAGCATTGATGCACAGAATAAAAAGCAACCTTCATTAAATCAAGCTACTGTTGATAGCAGCACCAGCTCGGTGCAAGTATGACCTAGTGATGAAGTTGCACTGTGACGTGACAGCTGTGAGACAGCAGCCCTATTTCAGTAAGGACAACCAGTTGCATTTTGTCCAGGGCATTAACACAAATGCAACAATACCGTACTCCAATCAAGAAAGGGAATCTGGTTGTTGTCTTTGCTTGTGGACATTTTTTTTATCAATTTCTACTTGGAAGAGAAAAAGTGACAGTCATGTTTGCTTCAAAACATCTCCAAAGAATGTTACTCTGTTTACAGGAATGCCATCTCAATGTAATGTTGAAACAAGGGAATCAGATGCACATTACAAACAAAATGCTAAAGGGAGGATAGAAAGGGGGTAAGAAGGGAAGGGGAGTGGCATTTTTGATCAGGGATAACATCATGGCAGTATTTAGGGAGGATGTTCCTGGGAACATGTCCAATGAAATGGAGTGGAACTGAGAAATAAGAAAGGGATGATTACCTTTATTGGGATTGTTCTATAGACCCTCCAATAGTCAAAATTGAGAAACAAATTTGTAAGGAGATCTCCGTTATCTGTAAGAATTGGGTGCTAATGGTAGGGGGTTTTAACTTTCCAAACATAGACTGGGACTGCCATAGTCTTAAGGATTTAGTTGGAGAGGAATTTAAGTGTGTACAAGAAAAGTTTCTGATTCAGTATATGGATGTACCTACTAGAGAAGGTGCAGAACTTGACCTTCTCTTGGGAAATGGGCAGGGTAGGTGACTGAGGTGTCAGCAAGGGAGCACTTGGGGCCAGCGAACATAATTCTGTTAGTTTTTAAATAGTGATGGAAAAGGATAGACAGGATGTAAAAGTGGAAGTTTTAAATTGGAGGAACACCAATTTTGATGGTATTAGGCACGAACTTCCCAAGTTGATTGGAGGCAGATGTTCGCAGGTAAAGGGGCAGCTGGAAAATGGGAAGCCTTCAAAAAAATGGGATAACGAGTCCAGAGACAGTATAGGGTGAAAGACAACACTGGTAGATGTAGGGAATGTTAGATGATGAGAGAAATTGATGTTTTGGTTAAGAAAAAGGAGGATGTAGAGATTGAGTGAGTGAATCCTTAGAGGAGTATAAATGCAGTAGGAGCTGAAAATGTGTTGCTGGAAAAGCGCAGCAGGTCAGGCAGCATCCAAGGAACAGGAGATTCGACGTTTTGGGCAGAAGCCCTCTTCAGCTCTGATCTCCAGCATCTGCAGACCTCACTTTCTCCTAAATGCAGTAGGAGTATACTTAAGAGGGAAATCAAGAGGGCAAAAAGGGGACATGAGATGGCTTTGGTAACTAGGGTTAAGGAGAATCGAAAAGGATTTTGTGAATATATTCAGGGCAAAAGGGTAACGAGGGAGAGAACAGGACCCTTCAAAGATCAGCAAGGTAGCCTATGTGTGGAACAACAGTAGATGGGGGAGTTACTAACCAAATATTTTGTATCAGTGTTGACTGTGGAGAAGGATGTGGAAGATCCAGAATGTGGGGGAATAAGATGGTATCTGACATCTTGGAAAATGCCCGTATTACAGAGGAGGTGGTGCTGGATATCTTAAAATGCATAAAGGTGGATAAATTCTCAGGACCTGATCAGGTGTATGTGAGACCTCTGTAGGAACCTAGGAAGTGATTACTGGGTGAAAGTGAGGACTGCAGATGCTGGAGAGTCAAAGAATGTGGTGCTGGAAAAACAGGAATTAGCCCTCCATGTGAAGGGCTTATGCCTGAAATGTCAATTCTCCTGCTCCTCCGATGCTGCCTGACCGTCAGTGATTGCTGGGCCCCTTGCTGAGATATTTGTATCATTAATAGACACAGGTGAGATACTGGAATACTGGGGGTTAGCTAACGTGTGCCACTATTTAAGAAAGGTGGTTGGGAAAAGCCAGGGAGTATAGACCGGTGAGCCTGACATCCGTGGTGGACAAGTTGTGGAGAGAATCTAGAAAGACAGGGTTTACATATATTTGGAAAGACAAGGACTAATTAGGGATAGTCAACATGTCTTTGTGCATGGCAAATCATGTCGCTCAAACTTGCTTGAGTTTTTTGAAGAAGAATCAAAGAGGAGTGATGAGGGTAGAGCAGTGAACGTGATCTATATGGACTTCAGTAAGGCGTTCGACAAGGTCCCTCATCATAGGCTGGTTAGCAAGGTTAGAGCTCATGGAATACAGGGAGAGCTAACCATTTGGATGCAGAACTGGCTCAAAGGTAGAGGACAGAAGGTGGTGATGGAGGGTTGCTTTTCAGACTGAAGGCCTGTGTCCAGCAGTGTGCCACAAAGATCGATGCTGAGTCCACTGCTTTCATTATAAATATAAATGATTTGGATGTGAACCTAGGAGCTAAAGATAATTTTGCAGATCACACCAAAATTGAAGGTGTAGTGGATAGCGAAGAAGGTTACTTCAGATTGCAACAGGATCTTGATCAGATGGGCCAATGGGTTGAGAGTTGCAGATGGAGTTTAATTCAGATAAATGCGAGATGCTGCATTTTGGGAAAGCAAATCTTGGTAGGACTTATACACTTAATGGTAAGGTCCTAGGGAGTGTTGCTGAACAAAGACACCTTAGAGTGCAAGTTCAAAGCTCCTTGAAAGTGGAATCTCCGGTAGATAGGATAGTGAAGAAGGTGTTTGGTATGCTTTCCTTTATTGGTCCGTTCATTGAATATAGGAGTTGGGAGGTCATGTTGCGACTGTACAGGACATTGGTTAGACCACTTTTGGAATTTTGTGTGCAATTCTGGTCTCCCTCCTTTCGGAAAGTTGTTGTGAAACCTGAAAGGGTTCAGAAAAGATTACAAGAATGTTGCCAGGGTTGGAGGGTTTGACCTATAGGGAGAGGCTAAATAGGCTGGGGCTATTTTCCCTGGTGCATTAGAGGCTGAGGGACATGGGTAGGTAAATATCCAAGATCTTTTCCTTGGATTGGGGAGTCCAGAACTGGAGGGCATAGGTTTAAGGTGTGAGGGGAAAGATACGAAAAGGACCTAAGGGATAACTTTTACACAGAAAGAGTGGTGTGTGTATGGAATAAGCAGTCAGAGGAAGTAGTGGAGGCTGATATTATAGCATTTAAAAGACATCTAGATGGTTATATTAAATAGGAAGGGTTTTGAGGGATGTGGGCCAAGTGCTACCAAATGGAATTAGATTAATTTAGGATATCTGGTCAATATGGATGAATTGGACCTAAGGATCTGTTTCTGTGCTGTACGTCTCTGACTCTGTCTCAAAGTAGAGGATGTTACGTGAGCAAGACATGTCCCAGATCCAACTTGAAGCAACAGCTCACCATTCTTTAGAAATTGTCAAGGCAATGGAGACATTGAATGTAACGGACAAGCACTTTCCTCAAAGCAAGTGAACAACACAACAAAATACAACACCCCAGTCAAATGAAAAGTATGAAGCAGCAGTGAAGAACGTCGAATGAGTCAAACAAATTGAGCAAATCCGGCACTAGTGTATACATGACAATTCTTGGTGGGGGTGGGATAGTGACTGGAAAAAAAGACAAGGATAGCAGTCCTGTACAGTGACATCCAAACTACTCTTCCAAAGGCAAAAAAGATGACTGAAACCAAAAGTGTAAAAAGACATGTTTGTGATAAAATTGAGGAAGAATGATGGCAAAGTGAGATTTGGGTAATACTGTGTTGAGGTGGAACTGGAGCTGGATGCACTCAGGATCATCTGAGATGCTGAACATTTCATAGTTAACAGTTTGAGAGGTGGTTGTGTTCTTTTCCTGAGATTCTTACACGATGCAACTGCAAGCGCCAACTTCTGTGAACAAGCAAAATTTTATTAAGCAAGCACCTTATAAGGTGTGGAGAAACCCTTAAAACTCTTCGCAATGCTTATAAAGCCATGTCAAAGGATCTCTCTGAACAAAGGAACAATTGTTCTTCCTTTATACAAAATCTTTACACCACAGTCAGTAATGCCCACAAGACAACCCTCAGTCACGTGGCACTCAAGACACAATGCAGTGACCACATTGTTTCTGGAAACAATGTAATATAAATCATCCATTAATGGTCAAATCTGTTGTGAATCTTTTTTTAACTATCGGGAATAGTCAAAATTCCAACTGCAATGTTCTTATAAATTTTGAATAGGATGATAATGCAATTCTTTTACTCTGAATAACTAAGAAATGACCATGCAAATGGCTCTGAATGGCACAGGATGGGAATATAAATTTCTTACAATCTTCCTGTAAGTCAAAGGCATCCCATCCTAGCCTCAGGACATCCAATTTCTGCAAGTCAACTGAGCAAATTAACCCTTTAATATTTCAAGGTGGTCACATCTAAGGTGCAGGCAGAGAGTAGTTGGGTGACCACCAGGAAAGGTAAAGGTAGTAGGTAGAGAGTGCAGGAATCCCCTGTGGCCATTCTCCTCGAACAAGTATATCATTTTGGATACTATTGTGAACCATGACCATTCAGGGGAAAGCAGCAGTAGTCAGGTCGGTGGTGGTACGATTGACTCTGGGGCACAGTGGAAATGGGTAAAGGTAAATAGGACCTTTAGTGATAGGAAACTCAATAGTTAAGGGGACAGAGTGGAGATTCTATTGTCACAAACGGAATCCAGGATGGTGAGTTGCCTCTTGGGTGCCAGGATCCAGGATTTCTCAGAATGGCTGCAGAGTGTTCTCAAGGGGGAGGGTGAGCAGCTAGAAGTCATTGTGCATGTTGGCACAAATGAAATAGGTAGAACTAGGGAGGAGGTCCTGTGGAATGATTTATAGAGATATGAAAAATCTTTTTTTAAAAAGAAACAGGACCTCGTTGATGGTAATCTCTGGGTTACTTCTAGTGCCATGTGCTAGTGAGGATAAGAATAGGAGGATATGGCAGATGAATGCATGGCTAAAGAATTGGTGAGGGGCCAGGGATTTAGATTTTTAGATCATTTGGGATCTTTTTTTGTGACAGAGGTGACCAGTTCAAGAGGGACGAGTTCCATCAGACCTGGAGGGGGGTCTAATATCTTGGCGGCCAGGTTTGTTAGTGCTTCAAAGGAGGGGAGGGTTTAAACTAGATTGGCAGAAGCTGGCATCCTCAACAAGAGGGAGGTAAATGCGAGTCTGGAAGGAGATACAATAATCGGAATTTGTAATGTGAAGAGACTGGTCAGGTTGGAAAATGACGGAACAAAGAATGCCTGTTAGATTAAATTGCAACTATTTTGGTGCTAGAAGGTGACAGGTAAGGCACTCCGGGTGTGATAGGTATGTGGGATGTTATGGCTGTTACAGAAACATGGCTAAAGGAGGGACAGGACTGGCAGCTCAATGTATCAGGGTACAGATGCTTTAGGTGGGATAGAGGTGGTGGAAAGAAGGGAAGGGGAGTTGCATTTTTGATTACGGTGAATATCATAGCAGTAATCAGAGGTGAAAAAACTGAGGAACAATCCAGTGAGGAGGTGTGGATGGAGCTAAGAAATAAGGGGATGGTGATATTATTGGTGTTGTACTATAGGCTCCCAAATAGTCAACAGGAATTAAAGGAACAAATATTTAGGGAGACTAGGGAGACATACGGGACCAATAGGGTTGACATAGTAAGGGATTTTAATTTTTTTTAACATTGACTGAGCCTGCCAGAGTATTGAGTGCCTGGATGGGGTGGAATTTGTTAAATGCGTTCAGGAAAGTTTCCTCAAGCAGTATATAGAGGGCCCTATTTGGGAAGGGGCAAAACTCGACCGACTGTTGGGAAATAGGGTAGGACAGGTAACGGAGGTGACAGTGGGGGAGCACTTTGGGACCAGTGACCAGAGTTCTATTAATTTTAAAATAGCTCTGGCGAAAGACAAAACTGGTCCACAGGTTCAAGTTCTGAATTGGAGCAAGGTGAATTTTTGTTTGAGTTAGACATCAGGGGTTGATTGGAGTAGTTTCTTTGCAGGTAAAGGGACCTTATGGCAAATGGGAGGCCTTTTAAAAGTGAGATAGCTAGAGTTCAAGGTCTATATATTCCTGTAAAAGTGAAAGGCAAGGTTGACGGGAATAGGGAACCTGGATGACAAGAGGTATTGAGGCTTTGACCAGAAAAAAGAAGGATGCATGGCTCCAGTACAGGCAGCTGGGATCAAGGAAGTCCCTGGAGATATACAGGTGTTTACTGAGGGTGAAAAGGGAGCCTGAGATAGCCTTGGATAAGAAGATTAGGGATTCAAAGGGATTCTTTAAATGTATTAAAGGAAAAAGAATAACAAGTGAGAGAATAGGACCTCTCCAGTACCAAGGTGGACATATATGTGTAGAACCACAGGAGATGGGTGAAGTCCTCAGTAAATATTTCTCCTGTGTTTATTGTGGAGAAAGATATGAAGACTTGGGGAAATTAGAGGTGATATCTTGGGGACAGTCCATAACGTAGTGGAGGAGATGTTGAATGTATGAAGGTGGATACTGACCAGATATATCCAAGAACACCAAGAGGCTAGAAGAAATTGAAGGGGCTCAGGCTGACATTTTTCATGGGTGAGGACCTGGAAAACTGGAGGGTAGCGAATGTTGTGCCCTTATTCAAGAAGGGCTGCAAACAAAAGCCTTGGAACTATAGACCAGTAAGCCTAATATTTGTAGTAGGTAAGTTACTTGAGAAAATTCTGAGAGGTAAGATATACATGCATTTGGAAAGAAAGGATTTGATTAGGAATAGTCAGCATGACTTTATGCATGGGAGATCATGCCTCACAAATTTGATAGAGATATTTTTTGTTAAATATATTTATTAGCAATTTTTTTAACTTTTCGAACATATAAAATTATTGAAAATAAAATCAATAACAAATATTATTAGTGTAATAAAAAGAAAAAAAACACAAATTGCACTACAACTACTGTCTATTAACTACTAACGTACTCAATAATACAAAACAAACTCTAACACTGTGCAAAGCAACACTAATAACAAATAGATCAAATAAAGAAATGCAAACAAGCCAAAAAAACCCACAAAATACAGAACAGCTATGCTTGGCGCAGAGTTCCCAAACAAAGGGACAGCAACATTGTATATATACCCTTATTAACTCAGGAGACCCCCTCCAGGTCCCAGGCTTGACAAACCTAACCATCCTAGTTAAACAAATGCCCTAGTTAAGATAGCTTACAAATCAATAGTAAAATAACTCTAGTAGGGCTGCCATGTCTTATAAAAATTGTCTGTTGTGTGGTACACCATGTTTGTAAAGACGTCCAAGGGAATGTGCTCCATAATTAATTTCTGTCATCCCAGCAAACCCGACGGGATCTCAGACACCTAGTTCATCAGAATATTCTTCCATGTGCAAGAATATTAAATAGTTTCTTCCCATGCCCGTCTAAAGATGGTAATTCGGTAGATCTAAGAGGGCAGATACCTGGTTTACTTTGACTTCAGTCCTCAAAACCCTCCCTATCTCTCCTGCCACAGCGCCCCAATAAACACGGAGCCTCTGGCATGTTCAGAAGTAATGAGTAAGAGTACCTACACTTATTTTACATTTGGGGCACACTGAAGCTGTCCCTTTAAACTTCATCAGACGGTCTGGGTGCCAGATGACCCCTGTGTAGAACTTTTAACTGTGTAGCGCATGTCCTATTACAAATTGAGATCTTTCGAGCATTCTCCCATATGTTCTCCCATGTTTCAGAAGAGATCTCCACTCTAAGCTCTTGCTCCCAGACCTCTTATAACAGGTTAATATCCTGCCAGGCCCTGTCACCCAGAAGGCTATAGAGGGCACTAACTGAAAGGATGCTTGTGGAACGTAGCAACAACCTCTCCATATTGGGCTTACAGGGCTTAATGAGAAGTGTATTCGGCTTCTGGATGAAATCCCTAACCTGAAAAAAATGGAAACGATCTCAGCTAGGCGGCTCAGTTGCTCAAAAAACATCGTAATCTCCCCCTCAAACAAGTCTCCCAAACTAGAAACTCCTCTTACTGCCCATGGTTTGAAC
Source organism: Hemiscyllium ocellatum (assembly GCF_020745735.1). Taxonomy (NCBI): domain Eukaryota; kingdom Metazoa; phylum Chordata; class Chondrichthyes; order Orectolobiformes; family Hemiscylliidae; genus Hemiscyllium; species Hemiscyllium ocellatum. The sequence continues at coordinate 54,669,982 of NC_083405.1, forward strand.
CCTGAGTCCATCATCCCTGGTTGGAACCCTGGCATGCCAACTATAGGCGTAAGTGGCAAAGTCTTGCATAAGCAACCTTCATGCTGATGCATTGCCCTCCATGCCTTGACTGTACTAATGACAGTGGGGTTCCGGCAGTGGTCCATAACTGTCCTCATCTTATCCAGGAACAACAGGTTAATAAGAGGGCACTTTGCCTGAAAGCCTCGATATCCAGTCATATTGTGTTTGGATCATTACCTACCCAATCACAAACAAAGGACAGCAGGGAACTCAACTGATATAGCTCCTGATGTCTGGGAAATCAACTCTTCCACCTCCTTGAGGCAACTGCAATTTAGTAAGTTTGATGAGGGGCCATCCGCGATGACAGACAAAGGAAACAAATCATCCCATAAGCTTCCGCAGCGTTGACCTGGGAAACATCATAGGGAGCATACGGATGGGATAAAGCGAACGAGGAAGAACATTCATCTTAATGAGAGATATTTGGCCCAGCCATGAAATTGGAAGAGCCTCCCATCTGTGAAGATCTCGCCTAATGCTGTCAAGCAAGTGAGCAAAGCTAGTCCGAAATAACAGATCAAACTTGGGGGTAATAAAAATGCCTAGGTATCGGAACCCTGCCCGTGACCACCTAAAAGGGAACTTAGGGCCAGCTTCAACTTCTGGCACATCCTTAAGGTTCCCCAAAGGCATAGCCTCTGATTTTGCAAAGTTAATCTTACATCCTGAAATAGCCCCAACTAAATTGATACATTGTATCAAATGGGGTACGGAGGTCATTGGATTCGATTAAAAACAGAAGGATATCATCCGCATACAGTGTAATATTTTGTACCCTCGATCCCACTTCCCACAGCGGTTATGTGGACGTTCTGACGAAGAGCTGCTGGCAGAGGCCATATCACCAATGTAAACAGTGGTGAGAGGGGGACAGCCTTGCCGACTACCTCTACCAATCCTAAAATTCCCAGACTTCACCCCTTGATGATGTCTGCAGTCAGTGGGTGGTGATATAAAACCTCCACCCACCTAGCAAAGACCCCACCCAACCCAAACTGTATAAGACATAAAAAAGATACGGCCATTCCACCCTGTCAAATGCTTTTTCTGCATCTAAGCGAATTGCCAATCCCTGAATCGATCGTTGCTGACAAACTTGGACCATATTCAGCAACCTTCTAAAGGGTCTAAACATCAGTGCCGCAAACCTAGCCCTTCATTCTTGGCCTTAACCTCCAAACATACCGCTGCGTGATTAGAGATAGCTATATTCCCAATTTTACAACCCATAATCGAATCCAGAAGGATCGAGGGAGCCAGAAAGAGATCAATCCTCTTGTGACATTTATGTGGGTTTGAAAAAAAAGGTGAAGTCCCTGCCGGTAGGGTGAACACATCTCCAAATATCCACCAGCCCCGACTCCGCACATAAGTCAACCACCTGCTTGGCCTGTTAAGAAATAGTTGGGGGCCCACAAGATCCAAAAGACAATTAAAATCCCCCCCCCCCCCCAATAATAATATGCCGTGTTCCGAAAGCACTCAACTTAGAAAGAACTAAACAAAAATTTGAGGGGAAGTGCCAGAGGACAGTAGACATTTAAAATGCCACATTTCTCCCCATGTATCAGGGCTTTAAATATTGCAAACTGTCCCTGCTCACTATTCACCTGCTCTGATAGTGTGAACGGAAGGTTTTTCTGAATAAGTACCGCAGCTCTCCTACTTTTAGTAATAAAGAATGAAAAGAATACCTGGTCATAACCCCCCCCACCCCCCACCCCCCTTGTAATTTCAGGTATTCCCCATCATCAAGATGGGTTTTCTGCCACAAAGCAATATCAACCCTTTCCCTCTTAAGGCTAAAAAGCACCTTTTTTTTCCATTTAACAGGCGAATGACTTCCCTTAATGTTCTAGGTGCACCATTTAATAAGACACTTAGCCATATCCCCTTTCAGAGACCCTTGAACTCCTTGGAGGGAGAACCCTGCTCACAAAGCGCCTAGCACAAGTAAATAAAGATTCACGGAGTCGAAGAACTATATATTTAAAAAAAAACTACTCGTAGCATGACTGTATGCAACTATTACTGCCAGAAAAACGACAAAGAAAACCAACTATAAAACCTTGAATGGAAGACTCTTTCCCCCCACTCACTTCCCACCCTCCCCTCCCCCAGCCCATAGGGGGCACTCCATCTACCCATCCCCTCCTGTACACTCCTTCAAACCCAAATTGTGCCCTAGCCATAGGCCAGAAAAAAAAGCAAGCAGATGATCCTTAAGTCAACAGAAAAAAGACAGTCAGAATGAGCAGTTCACCCATCCCCGGCTTCATGTCACCCCTACTTGTGACTAAAAAAGAAACAGAACAAACAAAAAAAGGAGACAATGAAGAACATCCACAAAATTTCCCATCAGAAAATCCAGTTATTTAAAAAAAAGGAACAACTTATTCCAAGGTTTTTCTCCCCTTTCCAAGAAAGAAATGATTAGGGAGAAAGAAAGGAATAGAAAAAGGAAGGGAAAACATGGGGAAAGAACAAAAAGAGAACAAACATTAACCATATTCGTCAGACCAATCCATCTATTTTAAAGTATCTACAAAGTTTTTAGCTTTATCCGCTGAGTCAAATGTTAAAACTGAGTCCTTGTGGCTGAAACAAAGCACTGCGGAGTACCTCATGGAGATTGGATACCCAAGTTCCTCAGCCTCTTTTTAACTTCATCGAAGGACTTCCTCTTTCAAATCAAAGCTGCAGAGAGATCCTGGAAAAACATGATTTTTGACCCCTTGTACAGCAGATCTTTTCCCAGGGATCTGGAAGGTTCTATCACCTTTTTGCTTGTCCTTATGAGTGTAAGTGCACTAGGACCCAGCAGGGGCGCTGCACTAGCCCTGACCTGTGCACTGTAACCTGATTAGCTCTTTCAATCTATGTGAAGGTCCACAAACTTTGGCAGCCAGCTTTCAAAGAAGCTGACTAGCTGCTTACCTTCAGGGAGCCCGACAACTCGGAGATTTATCGAGGTCGTCGATTTAGTCTCGCAACGCCCGCACCTCTCGCTACAGCACCTGGATTCGACTGGATGAGGACTCCATCACAGCTTCCGAGGCCTTAATTTGACTTTCTACCTCCTCCAGTCGCTCCCTGAGGCCCTGGATCCCCTGCTCATGCTTCTGCAGCATGGATGTGATAGATTGGATCTGGGCACGAATCTCCCCACTGTTCTCCTCAATCGCAACTACAACTTTCAAGGAGCGTCTTTCCATCACTGCAGCCAATTCCTGAGAGTCTGTCAGGTCCCCGGGGTGTCCAGGAGAGGCTACTGTTGCTGCAGTCTCTGGTATGCCTGGTGCTGCAGGGGAGTGTCCTCCCTGCTGCTGTTTGCTCGCTCCTTTTTCCCTTTGGCATCCTTCCCACTCCCAAATATTAACAAATCTGTTCTGTAAGGTTTTAAACTAATAATTCTACCACATAAGTTGGCCAGGGATGGCAAAAAACACCAGTATGCCTGGCTGTTAGGCAGAGCTGTCCACAGCGGTTCTACAGAACCGTCGCCATCTTGCTGAGTGTTAGAGATCTTTGAAGTGACCAGAAGGGTTGATGAGGGCAGGGTGGTAGACGTAGTCTCGATGGATTTCAATCAGGACATCGATAATATTCCACATGGTAGGCTGCTCTGGAAGATTAGATCGCATGGAATCCAGGGGGATCTAGCAAATTTGGATACACCGTTGGCTTGATGATAGGAAACAGAGGATAATGGTGAAAAGATGCTTGTTAGACTGGAGGCCTGTGACTAGTGGAGTGCCTCAAAGGTTGGTGCTTGGCCCAGTGCTGTTTGTTATCTATATCAGTGATTTGCATGAAAATGTATTTGGCATGATTAGGTGTCACCAGCAAACTTACTAACTAAAATAGGTGGTATCCTGGACAGCGAGGAAGGTTATCAGAAACTACAGCAGGTCCTAGATCAGCTGGGGTGGTGGTTTTGAGAAATGTCAAAAGTAATTTAATATAGATAAGGGTGCATTTTGGAAAGTCAAACCAAGGTTGGAGTTTCATGGTGAATAGTAGGGCCTTAAGGAGTGTAGTGGAGCAGAGGGATCTTGGAGTTCAGGTTCACAGTTCTCTGAAAGTGGAGTCACAGGTAGACAGGGCAGTGAAGAAGACTTTTGGCACACTGGCCTACATCAGGGCATTAAGTGTAGAAGTTGGAAAGTTATGTTGCAGTTATACAAGACTTGGCTGCACCTGGAGTATTGTGTTTGGTTTTGGTCACCTAGTTATAGGAAGAATGTTGTTAAACTGGGAAGAGTGCAGAAGAAATTTACAAGGATGTTGTCTGGACTCAATGGACTGAGTTGTAGGGAGAGGTTGGACAAGCTGGGATCTTTTTCTTTAGAGCGTAGGAGGGGGGAACCTTCTATAGAGGTGTGTAAGATTATACGAAGTATGGATCAGGGGAATGCACTCAGTCTTTTTCCCAGGATGGGGAATCAATGACTAGAGGTAGGTTAGAGGGGAAAGAATAAAAAGGAACCTGTGGGGCAATGTTTTTACACAGAGGGTGTACGTATATGGAATGAGCTGCCAGCGGAAGTGGTTGAGACGGTACGTTAACATCCACTTACTTGTCCAAATGTTAGGAAAGGATTAGAAGGCCAAGTGCAGGGAAATGGGGTTAGCGTTGATGGACATTTTGGTTGGCAGGACCATTTTGGGCCAAAGGGCCTGTCTCCGTGCTGTAAGACTCTGACTCTAACTCTGCTAAACCTGTCAGAATTGTGCATTGGAAAGCCAGTCAGGATATAAACTTTCAATGGTCTCAAAGACAGTCAACCCAAGTAACAACTTGGGATTTACATAAAGCAGTTCTTACACTGATTGTAGAACATAAAACATTACAGCACAGTACAGGCACTTTGGTTTCACAGGTTGGCGCAATATTGAAAGCCAATCTGAAGCCCATCTAACCTATACTATTCCATTTTCATCCATATGTCTATCCAATGAGCATTTAAATGCCCTTAAAGTTGGCGAGTCCATTACTGTTGCAGGCAAGCTGTTCTGTGCCCTTACTGCTCTCTGAGTAACGAAACTACCTCTGACACCTGTCCAATATCTTATCACCCCTCAATTTAAAGCTATGTTCCCTCTTGCTAGCCATCGCCATCCGAGGAAAAAGGCTCTCACTGTCCACCCTATCCACACCTCTGATCATCTTCTGTCTCAAGTTACCTCTCAACTTTCTTCTCTCTAACAAAAACAGCCTCAAGTCCCTCAGCCTTTCCTCATCAGGCCTTCGCTCCATGCCAGGCAACATCCTTGTAAATCTCCTCTGAACCCTTTCCAAAGCTTCCACATCTTTCTCGGCGGAGCAGGTACCGGCTGTCTGGTGGTGTTTTTTTTTAAGTCGCGGTATAGTCCAGTTATTGTTTTTTTAACGGCTAAAATTTAAAGTTTTTTTTAAGCGCCTAGCGGACCCGGAAGCTGGTGTCGCGCTAGCATACCTGGGAAGGTTTTTTTTCTTATAAAAGAGCGCAGCTCCAAGCCTTTGGCCTCACTCTCTCGGCGGAGCGGGTAACGGCTGTCTGGTGGTGGTTTTTTTTTAAAGTCGCGGTATAGTCCAATTATTGTTTTTTTTGGTGCAGGAGGGAGGGATTCCGGTTTCTGGACAACTGGGGTTCTTTCTGGGGAAGGTGGGACCTCTATAAACAGGATGGTCTACACCTGAACGTGAGGGGCACCAGTATCCTTGGGGGGAGGTTTGCTAGTGCTCTTTGGGAGGGTTTAAACTAACTCTGCAGGGGCATGGGAACCTGGACTGTAGCTTTAGGGTACAGGACCTTGAGTGTAGGGAGGTTAGGAACATGGCATCGATCTCGAAGGAGGGTGCCTGTAAACAGGAAGGTGGCTTGAACTGTGTATACTTCAATGCCAGAGGTATAAGAAATAAGGTAGGTGAACTTGCAGCGTGGGACTTCGATGTTGTGGCCATTACAGAGACATGGGTAGAACAGGGACAGGAATGGCTGTTGCAGGTTCCAGGGTTTAAATGTTTTAGTAGGGTCAGAGGTGGGGGTAAAAGAGGGGGAGGTGTGGCATTGCTTGTCAAGGATGGTATTACAGCGGTGGAAAGGACGATGGAGGAAGACTTGCCATCTGAGGTAGTTTGGGCTGAGGTTAGAAATAGGGAAGGTGAGGTCACCCTGTTAGGAGTTTTCTACAGACCTCCTAATAGTCCGAGAGACGTAGAGGAAAGTATTGCAAGGATGATTCAGGAGAAGAGTGAAAGTAGCAGGGTGGTTGTTATGGGGGAGTTTTAACTTCCCAGATATTGACTGGGAAAGCTATAGCTCGAGTTCGTTAGATGGGTTGGTGTTTGTCCAATGTGTGCAGAAGGGTTTCCTGACACAATATGTAGACAGGCCAACAAGAGGTGAGGCTATACTGGATTTGATTCTAGGTAATGAACCAGGCCAGGTGTTAGACTTGGCGGTAGGTGAGCACTTTGGGGACAATGACCACAACTCGGTGACTTTTACTCTAGTGATGGAGAGGGATAAGTGTGCACTGTTGTGGTTCTGCTCGCCGAGCTGGAAGTTTTTGCTGCAAACGTTTCGTTCCCTGGCTAGGGAACATCATCAGTGCTGTTGGAGCCTCGTGTGAAGCGCTGCTTTGATGTTTCTTCCGGTATTTATGTTGGTTTGTTCTTGCCGCTTCCGGGTGTCAGTTTCAGCTGCAGTGATTTGTATGTGGGGTCCAGGTTGATGTGTCTGTTGATGGATGTTCTTGCCGTTTCCGGGTGTCAGTTTCAGCTGTAGTGGTTTGTATGTGGTGTCCAGGTCAATGTGTCTGTTGATGGAGTTTGGGGATGAATGCCATGCTTCTAGGAATTCTCTGGCTGTTCTCTGTCTGGCTTGTCCTATGATAGTGGTGTGCACTGCAGGGCAAGAGTAATAGCTGGGGGCAGGGAAATTATGATGCGGTGAGGCATGACTTAGGATGCGTGGATTGGAAACATAGGCTTCAAGGGAAGGACACAAATGATATGTGGAGCTTGTTCAAGGAGCAGCTATTGGGTGTCCTTGATAAGTATGTACCAGTCAGGCAGGGAGGAAAGGGTCTTGTGAGGGAGCCGTGGTTTAATAAGGAATTGGAATCCCTTGTGAAAGGGAAGAGGGCGGCCTATGTAAAGATGAGGCGTGAAGGTTCAGTTGGGGCGATTGAGAGTTATAAGGTAGCCAGGAAGGATCTAAAGAGAGAGCTAAGAGCAGCGAGAAGGGGACATGAAAAGTCCTTAGTTGGTAGGATTAGGGAAAACCCAAAGGCTTTCTATAGGTATGTCAGGAATAAAAGGATGACTAGGGTAGGTATCGGTCTAGTCAAGGATAGTAGTGGGAAGTTGTGCGTGGAGGCGGAGGAGATTGGAGAGACACTAAATCAATACTTTTCGTCAGTATTCACTCAGGAACAGGACATTGTTGCTGATGTGAATATTGAGTCACAAGTGATTAGAATAGATGGCTTTGAGGTATGTAGGGAAGAGGTCTGGGGAATACTGGAAAGGATGAAAATAGATAGGTCCCTTGGGCCTGATGGCATTTATCCTAGGATCCTCTGGGAAGCTAGGGAGGAGATAGCAGAGCCAATGGCCTTGATTTTTATGTCGTCGTTGTCTACAGGAATAGTGCCAGAAGACTGGAGGTTAGCGAATGTGGTCCCCTTGTTCAAGAAGGGGAGTAGGGATAGCCCTAGTAACTATAGGCCAGTGAGTCTCACTTCTGTTGCGGGCAAAGTCTTGGAGAGAATTGTAAGGGATAGGATTTATGAACATCTGGATAGGAATAATGTGATCAAGGATAGTCAGCATGGTTTTGTGAAGGGCAGGTCGTGCCTCACAAACCTTATTGAGTTCTTTGAGAAGGTGACCAAGGAAGTGGACGAGGGTAAAGCAGTAGATGTGGTGTATATGGATTTTAGCAAGGCGTTCGATAAGGTACCCCGTGGTAGGCTACTGCGAAAATTACGGAGGTATGGCATTGAGGGTGCATTAGAGGTTTGGATTAGGAATTGGCTGGCTGGAAGGAGACAGAGGGTAATAGTTGATGGTATAGGTTCATCTTGGAGTGCAGTTACTAGCGGTGTTCCACAAGGATCTGTTTTGGGACCATTTCTGTTTGTCATTTTTATAAATGACCTGGAGGAGGGGCTTGAAGGCTGGGTGAGCAAGTTCGCAGATGATACGAAAGTCGGTGGAGTTCTGGACAGCGAAGAAGGATGTGGCAGGTTACAGCGGGATATAGATAAGTTGCAGAGCTGGGCAGAAAGGTGGCAAATGGAGTTCAATGTAACCAAGTGTGAAGTCATTCACTTTAGTAGGAGTAACAAGAAGATGGATCACTGGGCTAATGGTAGGCTACTTGGTAGTGTGGATGAGCAGAGGGATCTTGGTGTCCATGTACACAGATCTCTGAAAGTTGCCACCCAGGTAAATAGTGCTGTGAAGAAGGCATATGGTGTACTGGGCTTTATTGGGTTGCGGAGTCTTGAGGTCATGTTGCAGTTGTATAAGACTCTGGTGCGGCCTCATCTGGAGTATTGTGTGCAGTTTTGGTCGCCATACTATAGGAAGGATGTGGAGGCATTGGAACGGGTGCAGAGGAGGTTTACCAGGATGTTGCCTGGCATGGTAGGAAGATCGTATGAGGAAAGGCTGAGGCACTCGGGGCTGTTCTCATTGGAGAAAAGAAGGTTTAGGGGAGATTTGATAGAGGTGTACAAGATGATTATGGGTTTAGATAGGGTTGACAGTGAGAACCTTTTTCCGCGAATGGAGTCAGCTGATATAGGGGACACAGCTTTAAATTAAGGGGATGTTGGTATAGGACAGATGTTAGGGGTAGATTCTTTACTCAGCGGGTTGTGAGTTCATGGAATGCCCTGCCAGTATCAGTGGTGGACTCTCCCTCTTTATGGTCATTTAAGCGGGCATTGGATAAACATATGGAGGTTATTGGGCTAGTGTAGGTTAGGTAGGCTTCGGTCGGCGCAACATCGAGGGCCGAAGGGCCTGTACTGCGCTGTATTTTTCTATGTTCTATGTTCTATCCTTTTCTATAATGCAGTGATCAAAACTATATGCAAGACTCCAAGTGCAGTTGCACCAGAGTTTTGTACAACTGCAGCATGACCTCATGACTCCGAAACTCAATCCCTCCAACTAATAAAAGCTAACACACCGTATGCCTTCTTAACAACCCTATCAACCTGGGTGGCAACTTTCAAGGCTCTATGTACATGGACACAGAGATCTCTCTGCTCACCTACACTACCAAGAATCTTGCAATTAGCCCAGCACTCTTTATTCCTGTTGCTTCTTCCAAAGTGAATCCCATCACACTTTTTTCTGCATTAAACTCTATTTTCCACCTTTCAGCCCATCTCTGCAGCTTATCTATGTCCGTCTGTAACCCACAACATCTTTCGGCACTATCCACAACTCCACTAACCTTTGTGTCATCCACAAATCTACTAACGCATCCTTCTATGCTCTCATCCAAGTCCTTCTCCGGGACACCCACACCAATCAACCCCACTGCCCCGTAGCCAAACATTTCAACTCCCCCTCCCATTCTGACTAGGACATGCAGGTCCTGGGCCTCCTCCATCGCCCCTCCCTCACCACCCGACGCCTGGAGGAAGAACGCCTTATCTTCTGCCTCGGGACCCTTCACCCCAGGGCATCAATGTGGACTTCACCATTTTCTCATTTTCCCCCACCCCCCCCAGTTCCAACCTTCCAGCTCAGCACCATCCTCATGACCTTCCCATCTGTTCTTCATCCCCTACCAATGCCCCCACCCAACCTCATCCCAAACTCCCCTTCCAATTCGACCTATCCTATCTATCCATCTTCCTTCATTCTCGCCTATCCGCTCCACCATCCTCACTAATCTATCACAGTTATCCCCCACCTGAATCACCTGTCATCTTCTCCTCAGCCCTTCTCCCACTCCCATACCCCTATTTATCCGTCAGCCCCCTTCCCCTTCAATATTCCTGATGAAGTCCTTATGTCGAAAACATCAACTCTCAGATGATGCCTAGCCCACTGTACTGTTCCAGCGCCAAACATTTTGACTTTGACTCTCCAGCACCTGCAATCCTCACTTTCTTCTACTATTATATCTACAGAGTAGTGTCCAACATTCATCCTGGTTTATACCAAACAGGAAAAGTATATAGTTCTTTACAAAACTGTGTTAAAGCTGAACAAGTGAAATTCACTTTACATTCAAATAATGTAGAGATTTTCCTTTACTTTGGTTTTGTAATCAGTTGCCAATGAGTGATTAATTTTAAACAAAGAATGCATAATGTAATTTAGAAGGTAATTTTTATTCTCTTGCTCACTCTGCTTGAGACAGTATGTATTGTGGTGATAAGCTGCCACTTTGAACCACTGCTGTCCATGTGCTGCAGGCAGAATGACATCAAGGAGAGAATTCTTTTGTTAGTTACTTCACTTTAAGACACTTAAAAGCTATACTAATTTAGGACCTATGCTGGAAACTTGATCTTTCGTAATTGTTCCTCGACACAAAGACATTTTCTAACTTCCTTCTAAGTTTTTTTTTAATGTCAGGCATCTGATAAGATTTCAGTTGTTCAGGGTGTGATGTTTCTGGAGCTTTGCTTGTTTGCAGCACTTGCTCCTCAATTAAAGTAGAGCAGTGTGCTTACAAAACAGAATCCCTAACAGTGTAGAAGCAGGCCATTATGCCCACTGAGTCTGTACTGACCCTCTGAAGAGCATCCCACCCAGACCCCCCCCCCCCCCCTCAACCCTATCCCTGTAAACCTGCATTTACCATGGCTAGCTCGTCTAACCTACACATTCCTGGACACTACAGGGCAATTTACCATGGCCAATCTACCTAACCAGATCAATTGACCAGGGCATCCATGTTTTGTGGGTTTCGCTGAAGAAAGTGCAAACTCCATAAAGTTACCCTAGTGTGTAATTGAACCAGAGTCCCTGGAGCTGTGAAGCAGCAGTCAGAAATTGCTAACCACTAAGCAAAGATGTTCTGTTATGGACCAAAACAAATCTCTCATCCTCCTGCCGAAGTATTATTAGGAGATAGTAAAAAGTGCGGTCTGCAGATGCTGGAGATCAGAGCTGAAAATGTGTTGCTGGTTAAAGCGCGGCTGTCAGGCAGCATCCAAGGAACAGGACATTCGACATTTTGGGCATAAGCCCTTCATCAGGAATGAGAAAAGTGTGTCCAGCAGGCTAAGATAAAAGGTAGGGAGGAGGGACTTGGGGGAGGGGCGATGGAGATGTGATAGGTGGAAGGAGGTCAAGGTGAGGGTGATAGGCCGGAGTGGGGTGGGGGCGGAGAGGTCAGGAAGAAAATTGCAGGTTAGGAGGGCAGTGCTGAGTTCGAGGGAATCGACTGAGACAAGGTGGGGGGAGGTGAAATGAGGAAACTGGAGAAATCTGAGTTCATCCCTTGTGGTTGGAGCGTTCCCAGGCGGAAGATGAGGCACTCTTCCTCCAACCGTCGTGTTATGTTCTGGCGATGGAGGAGTCCAAGGACCTGCATGTCCTTGGTGGAGTGGGAGGGAGAGTTAAAATGTTGAGCCACGGGGTGGTTGGTTTGGTTGGTCCGGGCGTCCCAGAGGTGTTCCCTGAAGCGTTCCGCAAGTAGGCGGCCCGTCTCCCCAATATAGAGGAGGCCACATCGGGTGCAGCGGATGCAATAGATGATGTGTGTGGAGGTGCAGGTATTATTAGGAGATAGTCTAGATCCTAACTTTTAAATTTAAAGGCAAGTGTAAATGTGATTTCAGTTGGTCCACCATTAAGCTTTAATCAAAACACACTTTTCATTCTTGCAACACTGTTAAAATTCAAAAACATGAAGAATTAGCTTAACTTATTCTCTTGTTAGCTATTTCAATAGAGTTAGTTTTTTTTAATGGCTAATCAACAACTGTTCCAATATAGGCAGTGACCCATAAACACACCCTTTGGCAAAAATGCAATTCAGCAAACTGTTTTGTTTAGAAAAAACATTTATGGTTCTCACATTCTCTCTCCAGTCCAGAAGAAAGAAATCTGTGCTTTTTTTATTTTTTTTAAAGGAGGCCTTGCTGTCTTTCAGTTTACTCTAATAGCCATGAGCTCAAACGTTTTGCTCAGCAGCCAGCAGAAATCTTTTCACTAGCCGAAAGCAAAATTAAAAGCCTGCCTGGATCTATGTGAGCTCTGACACTGCCCACTCAATTTGTTTGTGCAAAAACACTCCAGGAGACCTCAAAAGCTGTTTACCAACTGCCTGTTTGAAGGAGACATTTTGACACCACTGTGGCAACCCCCTCTTGCAAGAGAAACAGCACAGAACATCTCTCTCTCTCTCTCTCTCTCTCTCTGTCTCTCTCTCTCTCAAAGGCACAATACCCTCCATAGTTCACATAGACCCTATCTTCTCCACATAATCTTTCAAATCTTTTCTTTCCAATTTCCTCTTGAATGTTATTATTGATCTTGCCTCCAACAAGCCCCCAGACAGTGCATTCCTGATTCAACCAATGAGCTGTTTGAAAACATTTTTCCTCCTGTTACCATTGCTGTTTTTTTAAAAACCAATTGTCTTTTTATCTGTGCCCTTTGGTTATTGATCATTCCAGTTTCTCCCCAACTACTTTATCCAGATGATTGTGAAAATCTCCATCAAATAGTTTCTAAATTATCTTTTCTCAGAGTTTATATATTTTCAAAATGTATCAGATTTCTCATCCCTGGAGCCCTTGCAAATTTTTCTATATTGTCTTTTGTGTCCTCACAGTCTTCTTAAAATGTGTTGCCCAGAATTGGACACATTACTCTAGATGCTGCTGAACCTGTGTTACATATAGGATTAACATAACTTGCTTCCTTAATTCTACTCTGTGCCACTATTGATAAAGGCCAGGATGTCATCTGCTTTATTAACCACTCTCTCAAGCTATTCTGACTGCAATGATGATTTTTACTCATTATACACAAGGGATGTTCGCATTTTACAGTTTTAGTTGTAATCCAGTAATCAAAACATATTTTAACTGGTCCTCACCTACCACCCCACCAACCTTCAGATACATCGTATCAGCCTTCGTCATTTCCGCCACCTCCAAACAGAACCCACCACCAAGGATAGATTTCCCTCCCCACCCCTATCAGCATTCAGGAGAGACCACTCCCTCCGCGACTCCCTCATCAGGTCCAAACCCCACACCAACCCAACCTCCACTCCCGGCACCTTTCCCTGCAACTGCAAGAAATACAAAACTTGTGCCCACACCTCCTCCTCCTCTCCACCCCCCCCCCCCCCCCCCCCCCCCCCCACTTCCCTCCAAGGCCCCAAGGAATCCTTCCATATCCGTCACAAATTCACCATATTTGAAACACCTGCAGCCTCTGTTTCATCTTCACCACGTGTCTTCCCATTTGTTTTGTTATCTACAAATTTGACTATAATGTTACTGTTACGGATCAGGGCAGATGCCCTCTTATTTTAAAGGCAGATGTGAAGTGGATACTCCAGGTGTGATACACCTGGTCAAATCACTTGGCTTTAAGCCAAACAGAATTTATTTTAAAACTACAGTTGAAATGCAAACAAAAGAAAATGGCATTTAGAATAACTTAACTATTGGAAAAACTTAAGTGACTCAATGTAGTAACTATTTCTAATTAGCAGTTTTAATACAGCAACAACCTATAAACACACCCCTTAGTAAAAAAGTAAATTCAAGCACATTCTTACAGGCAGGGAACAACATCCAAAGAGATTTCTGAAAAAGGTCTGAGGAGTTCTTTACTGAAGCTTACAACTCCCCTGGACACTCATATCTTGTGACTGCTACAGCTAAAGCAAACTAGAAAAAACTTGAACTTGGAGAACTGGCCACTTCCTTTCCATTGTTAAACTAGCCTCTTCCTAGAGTCTTTGGCATCCCTGCCTTTACTACCTCTCTTGAGGGGAAAAAAATCCCAAGGAAAAATAACTCTTTTAAAGTGACAGCATTGTTGCAGCAACATTCCTGCTCAGAGAATGCTTCCTTTAGGCTCAAGAACCAACTTGGTAGACTAACCCTATGACCTTTCTGTAGCTCTCTGTCCATCCTCGGAGTCCCATCATCACAGCTTGCAATCTCTCTCATTCACTCTTTTTCCCCCTCCCCTCCCCTCCTACTTATTCATAGAGGTATACAGTATGGAAACAAGCCCTTTGCTCAACACATTCTTGCTGACTAGGTTTCCTAAACTGAACTAATTTCATTTGCCTGTGTTTGGACCATATCCCTTTAAACCTTTCCTATCCATGTACTTGACTAAATGTTTTCTGAATGTTGTAATTGTATCAGCCTCTACCACGTCCTCTGGTAGCTCGTTCCACATATGCACCACCCTCTGTGTGAAAAAGTTCCCTTCTGGTCCCTTTCAAATTTTTCCCTCTCAACTTAAACCTATGCCCTCCAGTTTGGACTCCCCAAATCTGACTATTTATCTTATCCATGCCCCTCATGATTTTATAAATCTTTATGTCACCCCTCTATCTCTTACACTCCAGGGAAAAAAAAATTCCAGTCTATCCAGCCTCTCTTTGCAGCTCAAACTTTCCAGTTTCAGTGCCGTACTTGTCGATCTTTTTTGCTGCGATTTGCAGGACGACCAGAATTGTACACCGTACACCACATATGGCCTTACCAATGTCCTCTACAGCTGTAGCATGACCCAGCTCCTGTACACAGTGCTGTGACCAATAAAGGCAAGCATGTCAAATGCCTTCACTGCCTTGTCTACCTGTGATACCACTTTCATGGAACTATGTACCTGCACCTCTAGGTCTGTCTATTTGACAACACTCCCCAGGGCTCTACCATTAACTGTGTAAGTCTTGCCCTGGTTTGTCAACCCAAAATGCAAAACTTTACATTTATCTAAATTAAACTTTATCTGCCATTCCTTGGCCCATCTAATAAAGATCTTGTACTCTAGCTAACCTTCTTCACTGTTCATGATCTCACCAATTTTGGTGTCACCCACAACTTACTAACCATGCCTCCTGTAATCTCGCCCAAATCGTTTATATAAATGACAAACAGCAGTGGACTCAACACTGATTCTTGTGGCACGCCGCTAGACACAGAACTCCAGTCTGACAAACAATCCTCTAGCATCATCCACTGTCTTCTACCATCAAGCCAATTTTATATCCCTTAATTAGCTCTCCCTAGATCCTGTAATCTAATCTTACTAACCAGTCTATCATGCAGTGCCTTGCTAAAGTCTATGTAGAAAATGTTTATTGCACTGTCCTTTATATGTCTGTCTTGGTCACCTCTTCAAAAATCTCAAATTTGTGAGACACAATTTCCCATGCTTAAAACCACACTGACTTTCTCTATTCAGTCCTTGTCTTCCCAAATGCATGTACATCCTATCTCTCGGTCCCCCCTCCAAAAATGTACCACTGATGTTAAGCTCACCCACTTGTAATTCTTTGGCTTTTCCTTGCAGCCTTTCTTAAATAATGACACAATGTTGACCATCCTCTAGTCTTCTGGCACCTCACCTTACCTTACCCAAATCTCTCTGCTAGGGGTGTGTAATTTCTTCTCTTGCTTTCCACAATGTGCTGGAATACACTTGATCAGGTCCATGGGACTTAATTTACCTTAATGCATTTTAACACTTGCAGCACCTCCTCTTCTATAATGTGGACGCTTTTTCACTACTTCTGAGTTGCCTAATTTCCTTGTCTTTTCCGTGGTGAATACTGACAAGAAATATTTGTTTAGGATCTCACCCTCTCCTGTGTCTCCACACGTGGACAGCCTTGTTGATGTTTAATGGACACTATTCTCTTCCTAGACACTCTTTTACTTGAATGCACTTGTTGAATCTCATTGGATTCTCTTTTCCTGATCTGTCAAAGCTATTTCATGGCCACTTTTTTGACCGCCTGATTTCCCTCTTAAGTGTACTCCTATTCCTCTATTCTCCTCAAGGGAAGTACTTGATCTCAGTTGCCTATACCTGACATGTGCCTCCATTTTCTTGATCAGAACATTAATATCTCTAGTCATCCAGTGTTTCCTACTCTTACCTGCCTTGCCCTTCACATTAACAAGATTATGCTGGTCCTGAACTCTTGTTATCTTGCTTCCGAAAGCCTCCTACTTGCAAGGCATCCCTTTATTAGCGATCATCCTCCAATCAACATTTAAAAGTTCCTGTCTAGTACCATCAAAGTTGACCTTGCCTCATACTTGTTCATAGTCTGGAGACCCTTTGGACAGGAAGTATAGCTGTTGGTCCAGTGCACTACTGTAATGTGATCGGCAGTTAATTTCTGCACAATGTTTGGGGAAGCCTAATCTTCCAGGTGTCCTGAGGCCTCACCAGGACTCACTTTCCTTTTGTAGAACCATCATTCAGGTTAAATGAAAAAATTAGTAGCTGTGGAAATTAATAGGCTTTTCACAGTGAATGTAATAATGGCAATAGAAAATCTACTGACTTTTGGAATGAGAGGTATTTCTGTCCTTGTCCAAAACCTGCTGGACTTGAGAAGCCATTGAAGTCCCATCTTGGTACAGGAGATACATTTGTTTTCTTTTGCACAATTGAGAGATTTGTAAAGATGAAACTTTTGAATCAATAATACACTTCGTTTACATAACTATTTGTGTTGTGTGTTTCAATTTATGCACATTTGCATTCCTTTTGTATTTTACAAACTATCAATAAGATTAAGACTTCCGTGTTTTAAGGATTAAATTTGTATCTGCTGAAAGTTTGTTTATTAAAAGTTCATAGGACGAAGTGCAGTCTTTCAAAATTGCTTATTCAACAATGAAATGTTTATAGTCGGCCTGATTGTGACATTAAGCCTTTGCTTTTGAAGTAGTTTTAACCTAACTTGCTTGTTGGGCAAACTGACTAAATTGGTCAGAAAGTTGGTTTTGCATCATTCCAGGTTTTGTTCTCTTTTGAAGTAAATATCGAATGTACTGTGGATAAAGGAGCAGCACTCCAGAAGCTAGCACTTCTAAATAAACCTGTTGGACTGCACCCTAGTGATTTTTAACTCTGTACACACCAATACCTCCAAATCATGATTTGGAATTAAGGCGTTATTGTCAATAACCCACAATATATATGATCAATGTTTTGCACACCAATGAGTTTGCAAACATTGAAGTTGCCCAGCCTTCAGCAATCTGGCTGTAAAGAATTAAAATTCAGATTCCACTGAAATTTTGAGATAAAGAGTAAATACAAAACTAAATCATAGAAAAAAGGTTGAGATGATGTTTGATTGCATGCATCTGCAATATAAAGCATAATGGATGCTACATCTTTTAAGTCTTGCTTCTAACTTGAATCTTCCAGATATATCAAAATGTCAGATAAAAGTGATTTGAAAGCTGAACTGGAGCGTAAAAAACAAAGACTGGCTCAGATACGAGAAGAGAAAAAAAGAAAAGAAGAAGAAAGAAAAAAGAAAGAGGTCAGTGAACTAAGAAAAATGGTTGATTGCTTCATATGAGCAGTTAGGTGGTAAAAATTAATTCAAAGATTTATTTTATTAACCTGTTGAGAGATGTTATTGTGTAGGTTTTGAGGGCATACCTGAACCCAGGTCTTCTGGTCCAAAGGTAGGAATGTTAACGTTGCAACACAAAAACACTCTTATGGTACACAGAGGAACCTGGATTATCCGAAGGACACGGGCGGGGGAATATTTTGTTTGGTTAATGAAATGCCGGATAACATGTTAGCCAAGCATTGGGACCTTGCGATCTTGTTCTGACAATCCGAAGTTTGGTTAAATAAATGCAGGATGATCAGGTTTCTCGTAGTTGTTCTTAAACCAGTTCAGAAGATTGGAAATTCTCCAGCTGTTGAACTTGATCAGCCTTGACAACTTTGGCCTTTGTCTCCCTAGTTTTCACCCAACCTCGGAAACAAAAATTATTGCTTGTCTGCACACTGCCTCTATTTGCGCTGATCCAGAGACATGGATTCATCTTCACTATGATGATTAATTTTGTTAAGAGATTTTCTGGGAAAATTTAAGAACAACTGTTAGTTTGTTCGATTGGAAAATAACTAAGTCAGCATCTAGGAATAAGACAGTGATATTTGTAGATCTGTGTATATTTGCTCCATGAAATTTTGAACAATATGAATACCTGCTGCATAATAATTCAAACTGTGTGGCAAGTTAGTGCAGACAATTTAAATGAGGAAATTTGCTTTGTATTTCTGCAGAAAAAATAAAGCATGAAGGAAAATCTGTAATTTGCCCCATCAAGTCCTGGATATAACTCCTTCTAAATATTTTATTTAAGGTTTTTTTTACATCAATGAATGTTGCAGTTATGGGCATCGTGGAACTATTTGAACATCAGTCTTGAATAAATAGTGTCATAATATTTATTTAAAGCCTCATATTTACCATTTTTATATCATCCTTTAGTAGAATATGGAATTGATTCCACCTTGAAGAAAAGCAAAATATTTTCTATCCAGTGCTAAGTTAATAATGTTTCTTGTTGATCTTTCAGGCTGAAATGCAACAGAAGAAAGAGCCACCTCCTGAGGACTCTGACCTTGATCGCAAGCGAAGGGAGACCGAAGCATTGCTACAGAGCATTGGCATTGCCCCAGAGCCAGCATTAGGTAAGGTGTCTAGTCACTGTTGTATGGGAGGTGCTCATGTTAAATCTGGCATTTATGTTATGTCCAATCCAATGCTTTAGGATTATGCAAGTGATTTTGAAAATTAAGAGGAGTAATAAGTCTAAAGTAATGGTGCATCAGTGGGTGAAGGAAAAGAAATGCCGAATGAGGCTTATGTAAATGTTTTCCTTGAATATCTTACCTTCAGATCAGTGAAAATTTTGAGTTTATCATTTTTAGTCTGCTTTACAATCAATTGAAAACATGCAAATGATCATCTAGCCATTTTTATACAGCAGGTTATGTTGGCTCACTTGGCTTATATTACAACATAGAACAAAGATTAGTACAGCATGGGAACAGCCCCTTCGGCCCATGATGTTGTATCAAGCATGATGCCAAATTAAACTAGTTCCTTAAGCCTGCCCATGACCATATCTCTAAACCTTACATATTCACGTGCATGCATATCTTAAAAACTCCTTAAATGCCCCTGCCACATCTGCCTCTGCCACCACTATCCCTGGCAGTGCATTCCTGGCACCTACCACTGTTTAAAAAAACCTTGCCCCTCACATCTCCTTTGAACTCTTTTCTCTCTCTCTCTACCCCACACTTACCTTAAATGCATGGCCCCTAGTATTAAAAATTTCAACTATGGGGAAAAAGATTCTGATTGGTTTATTGATTTGATTCTGTTGGCTTGATTACTTCGGTGTATTTGACTAGAAACAACTTCCTTGACATGCACTTACTCCACACTTCCCCACATGCTCCATAGATTGGGTAAATTAAATATAAAACTTTGAAACTAGGAGAAAGGTGAAATAAGAATTAAAGTACATGCCTTTGGCATGCTGTTGGGCAAATGTACTTATAAGTACATGTATAGAAATATTCCTAGCAGTTGTGATTTCTCACTTTGTATTCATTGGATAGAGATTGGAATTTAGTGATGATAACGAGAGCTTTGCTGATTAGCTGGTTGGATGTAGAAATTAAGCGAGAAATATTAAAATTGGAAAACTGCAGAAAACTTAGCCCTGAACAGCAAAGCAATTTGATAAAAGAAAAAGAAGTCCAAGAATCTTTTTAAAATATAGGGAGCAACTTTTTTTAAAAGGGAAAAATGGGAGAGCTAAGCAATATTTTTTAATTTTAAGCCTTTTTTTTATGAAGTTAAAATTTATCAATCTAGATTAATGGAAAGAGAATAGACAACAAGGACTGGACTGAATTACCATGCTCTTGGAATAAAACTGACTCATTTGTAGCTCTACTCATTCAAAAATGTTTCAAACTGCAAAACTGTTGATAACAAATCAACTTGCAGTTTTTAATTCTGAAACAAACTATTACTGATTATGGAATCAAGAAAAACAAATAAAAACAAGGTATTGGAAATACTCAACACATTAGGCAGCATTTATGGAGGGAGGAAAGAAGTTGACTTTTCAGGTCCAGAAAAGACCATCAGAATACTTTAATGTTTTCTTGGCTAGTAATGAATATGAGCAGGAAACCTGTTCTCCAGCCTCTGCCATTGCCATCCTGAGCCAGAATCCAGCAAGAGATTAAGTGAACATGTTAAATAATGTTAACATGTTGTTGCTTTTGTTCCTGCACTTTTTTTTGTTTTTACAATACGGTTGCTGATCACACAAATTCAGTCTCATCTGCTCATGCTTATGGCACCATAGTGGTAAGGTACAATATGTTTTGTGCCTGTAGCTAAACCAGATTTTTGTCTTGTTAATCCGCTTTTGACTTTTACATTTAATTAATGACACTAACTAGCCTTTAGATAGGAATTGTGGAGAGAAATATATATAACAAATACTATTTCTCAGAATTTATAATGTGTTTAGATTAGATTAGATTCCCTACAGTATGGAAATCATGCTTTTACTTTGTATTTGGCCAGTACATGTCTCAACACATATTTGGAACAGAAATTCTATATTGAACTATTTGAGATTTGTAAGTTCTATGGGTCATAATTGAAACTCCAATACCAATCATAATTCATTCATTCGAGACTTTAACTAATAAGGCAATTGGTGACAGTCTAGTGCAGTCACTCAAGAAACTTTTTATTAAGTTATAAATAATATCTATTGAAGCAGGGCAGTGACTTAACAAGAGTACTACAACTGTTGATTTTCATTCATAGAGTGCAGATTAACACTGAATCTGTGATCTGTCTCCAACATCTCAAGGGCCTTCTGTTTTCAACTGGATAGCAGGATAACTTCACATTTAAACTTCTTGCGTGCTAGTCGCAAATTACATCATGATCAGTTACACTATTACAGTCTGATTGGCCGAGTTTAGGTAAGGCTTAATGCTAATTAGTTTAAGGGAAGCATGATCAATCTTTTCATTAGGGACGTTGATGTCACGTCCCATTATTTCCTGACGACTGGTTACTTACGTTTTCAATAATCATCAGCCCTTCATTTCTCACTTTGGTTTGTTTGTAGTCATTTTATGACCTGTAATCAGATAATAGGATGGTTTATACCTTCTATACCTGTTTTAGGGAAAAGGGAGGCAGTAGTTTAAAAAAAGAAGCATATACAGTCAGGACCCAATGATATTCTTGAGCTCATTTCTCAATTCTAGCTTAATTGATAAAGTTCCCAGTAAATATGACATGACTGACCATGTGGTTTTCCTTAGGATGCTTGTTTGCTGATGTTTGTTTTTGTTAGTGCTGTGTTTGCTTAGCAGAAGATTTTTGCCTTTTAAAAAAAAAAGGTGACAGATATAGTGTACAAACTCACAAGATATAGTGAGATAAACTTAACAATACATAAAATCTGGTATAGATGATCACAGTTCCATTCTAAACTAATATTTAATTATTATTCCATCATGACCATGCAATTATAAACTTCACAAAATTAACACCATTACAAAGGTTACATTTAGTTAAAATATTATGATTAGTCTTCTAGAATCATTTTGCTTCTAAAGCAAATTAAAACAACACCAGCATAGAAGCATAGCTGTGACAATGCATTCTTGATGAGGGCTAATGATTTGCGATTGTATCAACTCTACTTTCTTTGGCTTGCAAATTCTCAGTCATGAGATGGGAAGAAGCTAAATCGTGGTCTCCTTTGGCCTTGCACTAACGTTTTGAAGATGCAGGTGCATAATCTTCATGACCCCAAGGCACTTTTCTGTCAAGTGAAGCTAAGCAGAATCTTGTTAAAGTACCAATATCTGCATTAGTTACTGTTAAAGGACAATAATATTAAATAAAAAGTATACTAATTGATTCATTGACTTAGTTGAGTTTTAAGCACAATCGCAAAATGTTAGTTTCTCTGTTATACAAATTTGACAGATCTCTTAAAAGAGGATTTATAAAGTTAAACAAGAAGTGTTAACATTCTTGGAGAAAAATCAATATAGCACAATAATGCAGGCCTTTTTTAAAAAAAAACATTATTTATGAAGTTTGCTTTCAAATTGTTTAAAAAGTCACTATGATAAGGCACGTGTGTATGTAGTATTTTATCTATTTGCTCAAAATCAGATCATGTGTTTTCTTACTTGAGGTCAAACTTGTATCCACATTTTGCAGTTGGAGTCCAGAATGTCTTCAAGAGTATTGTTAAACCCATGTGACAGTCATCTATATTTTATTTCAACTTCAGTTTTGGTTGAAATCACCTGTAACCAAAATATACACTGATGTTAGCATTTAGTTAGAATGAATAATTAGATGTCTGAAGAAATTGTTTTATTGATTGATCTATCTTTCAACTTTACTGAATTCATTAATATTGTATTTTGATTTTCAGTTCATACCTATTTTCCCATATTAAGTATTGTGATGTATGTTTTATGTTAAGTTCAGCTTTGTTCTGTTGTTTCTTCAAAATACATTTGATTTAAAACCATCGTTTTTCATACGTATGATTCTTTTTTGTTTTTGATTTTTTTGCAAATATCCAAAGATGAATTTTAAACATATGGTTGTGCTTTTCTTACAGGGTTTCAGCTGAAACTTAGAAAATCTGTTCACAAAAATTTGACATTTATTCAGAAGCTGTTTTTTTAAAAGAAAAATGAAGTACAGCAATATTTTAAATTATAGAGTTATGCAGCACAAAATGTGGCCACTTAGCACTTTGTACCTGAACTTTTTTTTAAACAGAGCTATCATTAGCTTTCTTCTATTCAGTTCATCTTACTCCCTTTAAATGCAAGCAAAATACTTCAATGTTAGAAATCTGAAATAAGAACAGAGTGCTGGAGAAACTCAGCAGGTCTGATAGCATCAGTAGAAAGAGACACATTTTGAGCCCAATATGGCTCTTGTTTGGAACCTTTAGATTTAGTTTAATTGATAATAAATGTTTTTATTTCAAAAATTGAAAATCTACGTCAAAACTGCTTTTTCACAATTTCAATAAGATAAATTGGAATAAAATTGATGTGGAGGTGCTGGTGTTGGTCGAGGGTGGACAAAGTTTAAAAAATCACGACTCCAGATACAGTCCAACAGATTTATTTGGAAGCACTAACTTTCAGAGCGCTGCTCCTTCAGGTTGCTTTGGAAGATGATCATAAGACTCAGAATTTGTAGCAAAAGATTACAGCATCATGCAAGTGAAATGATATATTGAACAAACCTAGATTGTTGTTAAGTCTAAGTTAGTTCAATATATCATTTCAGTTGCGTGACACTGTAATCTTTTGCTATAAATTCTGTGCCTTATGATCCTCTTTCAAAGCTACCTGATGAAGGAGCAGCACTCTGAAAGCTAGTATTCCCAAATAAACCATTGGACTGGAACCTGATGGTGAGATTTTTAATTTTAGAATAAAATTGAGCATTTTTTGAAATTGTAATGTCAAACTTTGTTTCCATATCTTTTAACTGTATGCAAACAATATATATACTTGTCCAATTTTAATCTATTATTTTGCGTTAATTGTAGCTTCTCTAAAGGAAATTGTTGACCATGAGAATTTGGAAACCTTTATATTGTCAAATTTAAATGAATGTCAACATCAGAAATGTTAATTGTTTAAATAATTTAAAGCAGTCATTTTTCAATGATTCTGAGAAGCCAGATGTTTCTGAATATTACCTTGTATTTAAAGTTTATTTTTCTTTTGGAAAATTTCTAATCCATGTGTGTTATTGACAATTTGGTGTAACTTCAGTTGTTGGCCTACTTATTGACATTGACCTCTGAAAGTATTGTGATAAGTAACATATCACTTTTTAGAATATTTGTTTCAGATTATTTGACATTCTAATTTTATTGTGACAGCTGAAACCCTGCTGCATTTTAATGATTGTAATATGTACATTCCAAACATATTTTGAGTGATTATTTTTACAAAAAAATTAAATGTCAATTTTATTTCCTTTTTTTTCCTTTTGGCTTTTACCATTTCAATTCCATTTTCTGCCATGTACCCTACTTATTTAAACCTTTTTTGTTACGTTTTTTGACTGATGTTGCTCACCATCAGTGCAACCACTGCAATTAGTAACATGGGATGCCTGTTATTTTCATTATTTAGTCCCAACCCCTATGTCTCCCTCCTCGAAATCAGTGAGTACACCCAGTGAAGCTGGTAGCCAGGACTCAGTGGATGGTGGACATGGTGGAAGGTAATCGCTTTTTTTTTGTAACGTCATGACTTAGCAAGTACAATTTAAAACTTCTTTAGTGTTATTTTGACAAGATGCCATTAACACTATTGCTTGCATCGTTGATGTGTGACTCAGTTGGGCAAATAATTCATTTAACACCAAAGGAGAACAAAATTGAAGCAATAATTCTAACATTTGGGAGTTGGTTAGCTCATCTGGCTGGATAGCTGGTTTGCAATGCAAAGTCACACTAATCGTGAGTTCAATTCCCAAACTGCCTGAGGTCACCATGCAAGACCTTCCTTCTCAATCCCTGAGGTGTGATGACCCTTGAGTTAATCCGCTGTCAGTCATGTCTCTCTCTAATAGAGAGCAACCTCTGCCCTTGCAGGATTATGGTAACTTCAGTATTTACATTTTGGCAGTAGTTTTTAAAAATCTGATAATGGGATGTGGGTATTGTTCGCTAGGCCAGCATTTATTGCTCATCCCTAATTGCCCAAAGAGCAGTTGAGAGTCAGTTACATTACTGTGGGTCTGGAGTCATGTTTTGGTCAGACCAGGTAAGGACAGCTGATCTCCTTCTCTAAAGGATATTTGTGAAGTAAATGGTTTTTTTACAATAATCAACATCGGGTACATGGTTGCCGTTAGACCAGCTTCTCAATGAATGTAAATTTCACCATTTGTCATGGTGGGAATTGAACCCATGTCCTCAGGACACTTGCCTGAGGTTCTGGATTATAAGTTCAGTGACAAACCATTGCCTTCCCGTTGTAATAATTGAACATCATTTTAATTGTTTTTTAAAGCATCAATGCTTGAAGAGAAGAATGTAATTGGGTTTGGAAGTTATGGAGCTGCTTCATTTACACATTGCAAGTACTTGGGGTGAATACAGAATGTTAATGGTTCGACATTCTAGAATGATATTGTAATGCTCATTTAATGAAAGCACTGCAGTTCTTGGAAATATAAAGCAATAATGTACAATGCTAAGTCCATTATCCTTGTATATAAGTAACTCTTTTGTGGAAAATGCACAAAAAAATGAGCTTTAATAAAGTGTTTTTACCATAATAAAATGACTGCAGATGCTGGAAACGAGTCTAGAGTAGAGTGATGCTAGAAAAGCACAGCAGTTCAGGCAGCATCCGAGGAGCAGTAAAATCGATGTTTCGGGCAAAAGCCCTTCATCGGGAATACAGGCAGAGAGCCTGAAGGGTGGAGCGATAAATGAGAGGAGGGTTGGGGTGGGGAGAAAGTAGCCTAGAGTACAATAGGTGAATGGGAGAGGGGATGAAGGTGATAGTTTTGGGGGGGGGGGGGGGGGGGGGGGGGGGGGTGCAGTGGGTAGATGGAAAAGAAGATAGGCAGGTAGGACAAGTCATGGGGACAGTGCTGAGCTGGAAGTTTGGAACTGGGGTGAGGTGAGGGAAGGGGAAATGAGGAAACTGTTGAAGTCCACATTGCTGCCCTGGGGTTGAAGTGTTCTGAGGTGGAAGATGAGGTGTTCTTCCTCCAGGTGTCTGGTGGTGAAGGAGGCCCAGGACCTCCATGTCCTCGGCAGAGTGGGAGGGTGAGTTGAAATGTTGGACTACAGAGCGGTGTGGTTGATTATGGTGTGGGTTCCCTAAAGTGCTCTGCTCGGAGGCGTCCAGTCTCCCCAATGTAGAGGAGACTGCATCGGGAGCAACGGATACAATAAATGATATTGGTGGATGTGGAAGGCTCCTTTAGGGCCTTGGATGGAGGTGAGGGAGGAGGTGTGGGCACAGGTTTTCCAATTCCTGCGGTGTCAGGGGAAGGTGCCAGGATGGGAGGATGGGTTGTCCGGGGGCGTGGACCTGACAAGGTGGTCAGAGCGAACGGTCTTTGCGGAAGGCGGAAAGGGGTGGGGAGGGAAATATATCCATGGTGGTGGGGTCTTTTTGAAGGTGGCAGAAGGGTTGGCTGATGATTTGGTTTATGCGAATTATGCCAGATCTTATGCAGGGGAATTATTTTCATAGTGGTTAGCTATGTATTAAATGGCCCAAAGTTGCCATCATGAACAGGTTGTCTTTGTAAGGTTTGCTTCTCTGGAACAACTTGTTAGTGATAATGCTTTATATTGCAAGTATTCATGGACTATCTGAAGAGACTATCCTTATCTCCGAGCCACAAGTGGTTTGACCGAAAACTTCATGCAGATAGTGAAACATTCCAAAAAGGCAACTTGGTAACAAGGATCATTCATCCAAAATACTGACCCAATTTTTGTTGTTACAACAACTGCAACTCACTAGAAAACTGAGTTTTTCTACCATTGCCCGTGGCATTTGATTTGTTGAAACCATCCATGGCAAAAGACATTTTGACAGGAACCAACAGATATAAGTTTTCCCATGAGTATAAGGCCAGACAGTACATTTTCCAATGATGTCAAAAAAGTGTTAGCGAGGAATTACGCCAGTGGGAAGAAATGAGTACCATCCATCATTGTAGCACATATTGCACAAGAGACGATGTAATATGGAGAAGACATGTAGGTGAAGGCTTGGCAGACAGATCAAATGTGCCGGCAGATTGAAGATACACAAATAACTGCCAGGATATTTCTTGGGTATGCGTGTGGCAGAAGAGTAACTGGAATGTCTGGGGCAAACTGTATCTTAGTGGCGATTACCAGGACATTGTGTGAACCTCTGAACATTCAATCTGCACACCAACCACTGCACACCAACCTTTGTACACCTAAAACCCCAGGAGTTAAAGCCAACAATAAAAATAAATAGACTCCTGAGTTATGCTGACACCCACATAAGAATAGTGTCCTCTGGAATTATTTATCCACTCGCTATTCTATATATCGTAAAATCATACAATCCCTACAATATGGAAGCAGGCTGTTTGGTCCATCAAGTCCAACCAGACCACGCTCCTATCCTATTCCTGTGATCCTGTATTCTCCATGGTTAATCTGCCCAGCCTGCACATCCCTGGACACTATAGGCAATTAAGCCTGTCCAATCCATCTAACCTGCACATCTTTACACTGTGGGAGGAAACCAGAGCACCCAGTGGAAATCCATGCAGACAATGAGAGAATGTGCAAACTCCACACAGACAGTCACCTGAGGCTGGAATTGAAGACGGGTCCCTGGCACCGTGAGGCAGCGGTGCTAGCTATGTGCTGCCCCCAAGATATGTTGTAAATATTGTAAACGTTTTGATTGGAGGAACCTCTGATGTAATGGGGTGGGATGATATGTATCTGAAGAAGGGTCACTGGACCCAAAACATTAACTCTGATTTCTCTTCACAGATACAGGCAGATCTGCTGAGTTTTTCCAGAAATTTCTGTTTTTGTTTTTGTTGGGATGTTATGTACTTAGTAAGTATGGAAGATTGAGAGCCCGATTATGTGTTGTAATGATCGTCAGCCATTTTGAACGGGAAACCGCTAAGTCTGCTGTCTGCCACCGTAATAAAGCACTTCGGCCTCTTTGGTCTTCCTTGAAACCTAACAAGCACCTTTGTCAAGTCTGCAAACAGGAATAAGCTCCCAGATGCTTTCCTTTTCAGTTCCTTGGACTTGCTGACATCTCTGACCTCTGTCTGCCATAATGTTCCACTTAAGTTCTGATGTGAAGATGCCAGTGTTGAACTGGGGTGGGCAAAGTTAGAAATTTCACGACACCAGGTTATAATTCCAAATGAACCTGTTGAACTATAGCCTGGTGTTTTGTGATTTTTAATTATGTCCACTGAAGTTCAACACATTAGCTTCTGATTAAAGCACTTCTGAACTCCATATGGGGCCGGCAATCTCAAACCATGAAGTCTGTTTCTATTTTGATCTCTTTTGCTATGTGGTTATTTGAAACTAGTTTCCATGTCTTTTGCTGTTCATTATTCTGGCATTTGCACTCACTCTGAGCAAATATTTTATTTCTTTTGTCTTTTTTTAAACTACACCCATTACCTTTTGTCTTTGTTTCATGACATCTTTGGCATTCAATCTCTCCTACCTGTGATCGTGTTTCAAGCTTTACCTTTAGTTCTTTCTTCCTCTTTCCGCCTCTACTTTCCTCTTTGGGATATGGTCCATCTCCTTTCTACTTTCCCTTAAGTTTAAAGGGTTAGATTCAACTTAATATGTTAACTCTTGTAATGTTTTCAAATATACAGGTCGCAATCACTCTCTTTGCCCTGATTATTGGCACAAGTTTATTAAACTCAATTAACATAGAGTTGATACTTAACAAAAATACCATAACTCTAATCGTTACTGTTGGATGTCCCTGGTTGAATGTCCTTTTTTATTTCCACTGATGCCTGCGATTCTCTCTCTTGCAAGTTGTTGGTACCTTGTCGTATTAGACAATAGCTTTTTCAGACTGAGATGATTAGATTTGGACTACATTATTGTTTACCCTTTACTTTGTGTCTCAGCAAACTAACATGGTTTAATTGCACTTACATCTATTGTAACTTTGTGGGCTCACTGTTTACTATCTTTTTCTTTGCCATTGTCTTTAGTGCAGAAAAAACATGTTTCCCTAACATTTAATCACACAAGATATGACGTACATTACACAATGGCCTTTGAACAAAATTAACATTCATACTTTGCTGCCTGGCTTTACCACCACAATTTTTGAAAATTATTATTTACTTGTGGGACATGGATGTCACTGGCTGGTCAGCATTTATTGCTTGTTCCTATTGCCTTGGGAAGATTTATGCTAAATGAGTGTTGCAAAGTTTAAAAATGCAATGAGTATGGAGTGAATTCCATAGTTTCACCTGCCACAAGTGCTGCCAGACCTGCTGAGTGGTCCCAGCACCACTGGCTTTCATTTCAGAGTTCTACCATCTTCAGTGTTGTTTCTTAATTTTAAATATCCTCATCGGTCAGTACATTTGATTTTTGTTATCCATATTGTTTTTATATAAACCCAGGTTATTAATACATATCAAAACAAACAATGGCCCTAATACTGATGCCTGGTAAAGATGGTGACATCAAGTTGCTTAATGTCAACTGTAAGGAAGATATTAGAATTGATCACTGAGGAGGTTGCAGCTGAGCTTTCTGAAAAAAAAACCTCAGGTAATTGGAAAGAAGCAGCGTATATTTGAAGAAGGGAAAATCTTGTTTTACCAATATATTGCATTTTATGTTTGAAGGAATAATGTGCACTGTAGGTAAAGGACAGCCTGTTGAAATACTGTAGTTGGATTTCAACTACAGTATTTCAGTATTGTTGGGTTGAAGGGCCTGTTTCCACACTGTAGAGAATCTAATCTAATCTAATCTTCAAAAGGTTATTTATGAGGTGCCACAGGAAAAGTAATTGTACAAAGTAGCCCATGGTGTATCAAGTAGTGTATTAGCATGAATGGAAGGAAAATGTGTGTGTGTATGCATAAATGGGTCTTTTTCTTCTGGCAGGATGAGATGAGTGAAGTCTGTGCTGTGTCTCAAGCAGAGCAAAAGCATGGTAGCTGTTTGCAGATGATACTTTCCTATCTGTTTTGTATGTCGTGAAGTCTATATAGAAGGTTGCAGATGGATGGGTTGAGTGGGCAGAAAACTGGCAGATGTAGTATGATGTGAGGAACTTGAAATTGTTCACCTCAGAAGGGAAAGTTTTTAAAATAAAACAGTATTACTTAAATAGTGAATGAGTACTGAATTCCACGGTGCTGAAGGATTTGAATGTTCTCGTGCATGGGCCCCAAAATGTCAGTGTTTACTTAAAGCAAGTAACTAAGGTCACAAATGGAATATGATCCTTTATTATATATGTATGTATAGGGCAGCGTGGTGGCTCAGTGGTTAGCTTATTTTTTTGGAGATAAAGAGATGGTGTCACTTGGCTACCTGGTGGTACAATTAAATATACCACAACCAGGTGACACACGGTTTCCAGCACACAGCTGAAAATGTGTTGCTGGTTAAAGCACAGCAGGTCAGGCAGCATCCAAGGAACAGGAAATTCGACGTTTCGGGCCAGAGCTCTGGCCCGAAACGTTGAATTTCCTGTTCCTTGGATGCTGCCTGACCTGCTGTGCTTTAACCAGCAACACATTTTCAGCTCTGATCTCCAGCATCTGCAGACCTCACTTTTTACTTCCAGCACACAGCCATGTTGACTTGATGTTAGAAGTTAATGCAAAATGGTGATGTACACAACAGTGGCTTAGCATCCTCTTGTCATGTAATCTTGAATTGAATTGAAATGAGTGAGCATGAAGAAATTAAACTAAGTATCATAAGGTAACATCTTGTAGGTACATGTGTGTCCCTATGCATCAAGGAACCTGGCAAAACCTTGCAAGTCACAAGTGCTCCTGAGCTTCGAAGTGAAAATGGTGCGTAATTTGGTCTGAAAGCAGTCATCATGATATGAGGCTGGTGCTTTTGCAATGCTGACTTGTGTGAATGAAGGAGGATTGTGTCCATGGGGGCATGTCATGGACTTTGTGATAAAGTCTGCTTTGGAAGAAGCAAGCAGTGTGCTGTTGCTTGGTAATAGCTCTGACTTTCACTCGGGGATTTTTGCTACAGTTTTTCTGGAAATAAGAGAGTTGGAAGCTGCATAGAAGCAAGACAAGATCAGCTAATAATGAGATGCACAAACATGGAAATGAGGTGGTTGCCGCTCATTTGCAACAACCAAACCCATCATTTAAACCTGAAGATTTTTTTGTTATTGAAGTACACTTTTTTTGATTTTTCCACTTTTACTGTATTTCTCACATTTGTTGTGATGGCATATGCAGATCAAGGGAGTGAAAAAATTCTATCCCAGATGTTTTCCCTTTACTTGCACTACAGACAATCATTCACAAATATGCAGATATAAAAAGGGGCTTGGGTGTCCTTGTCAACAAGTCACTAAAAACTAAACTGCAGGAAGCTATTAGGAACACTAATGGAATCTTAGCCTTTACCATAAGAAGGTTTGAGTACAGGAGTAATGACGTCTTGTTTCAGATTTATAGGAGTACCTGAAACACTGTGCAGTTTTGGTCTCCTTGTCTCAGGAAAGAGATTATTGACATGGAGGGTGTGCAATTAAGGTTTACTAGACTTATTCCTCAGATGAGGGGATGTCCTACGATGAGAGGTTGACCAAACTAGGCCTGTATTCTGTAGGGTTTTGAAAAATTAAACGTGATCACATTTGAAATGCACAAAATACTTAAACGAGCGGACAGAGTAGGTGCAGATAAGATGCTCCCCCTGGTTGGGGAGTCTAGAATCAGGGGACATAATTTAAAAATGACAGGATACTGTTTAGGACTGAGATGAGATTTTTTTTTAAATGGACAGTGGGAAATCTTCTGAATTCAGTACCACAGAGGGCTCTGGCAGCTCAGTTTTGAGTATATTTAAAGTAAGATTTATAGGTTACTGATTACTAGTGTTTTAAAGAATTATGGGGATAGTGTGATATTGAAGTGTTTGATCAGCTATGGTCATATTAAATGGTGGAGCAGAGTTGATGGGATGAATGGCATACTCCTGTTCCTGTGTTCCAATAAATCATTCTCCCACAGAGACTACACAACTATTCCCATTATTTAATATATATTTTTAAAGAGATTAAACCCACTAGATCAATCCTGTAGATTTGTCCTACAAAAGTGCACTTGATGTTTTCTTTAATGTTGTCTTGCGATACACCACTTTTCATGGTTAAGCGTACACTGAATTATTTTCCTTTTTTTTAACTTGTGCAAAATTCTGAGCCCCCAAGATACAAATAAGAGTCAAATTGAGGATTTGTTTTTAAAGCCAATATCCACTGCGTAAAATTAAGTCTTAGTGTGTTAATACAAAATAAAAATTAAAATCTGATTGAAGATTTGTAGCTCGGGTATCCGTTGTTGTGGTTCTGCTCACCGAGCTGGAAGTTTTTGCTGCAAACGTTTCGTTCCCTGGCTAGGGAACATCATCAGTGCTGTTGGAGCCTTGTGTGAAGCGCTGCTTTGATGTTTCTTCCGGTATTTATAGTGGTTTGTTCTTGCCGCTTCCGGGTGTCAGTTTCAGCTGCAGTGATTTGTATGTGGGGTCCAGGTCGATGTGTCTGTTGATGGATGTTCTTGTCGTTTCCGGGTGTCAGTTTCAGCTGTAGTGGTTTGTATATGGTGTCCAGGTCAATGTGTCTGTTGATGGAGTTTGGGGATGAATGCCATGCTTCTAGGAATTCTCTGGCTGTTCTCTGTCTGGCTTGTCCTATGATAGTGGTGTTTTCCCAGTCAAATTCATGTTGCTGGTTGTCTGAGTGTATGGCTACTAGAGATAGCTGGTCGTGTCGTTTTGTGGCTAGCTGATGTTCATGGATGCGGATTGTTAGCTGTCTTCCTGTTTGTCCTATATAGTGTTTTGTGCAGTCCTTGCATGGTATTTTGTAAACTACGTTAGTTTGGCTCATGCTGGGTATTGGGTCCTTTGTTCTAGTGAGTTGTTGTCTGAGCGTGGATGTTGGCTTGTGTGCTGTTATGAGTCCTAAGGGTCGCAGTAGTCTGGCTGTCAGTTCTGAGATGCTCCTGACGTATGGTAGAGTGGCTAGTCCTTTTGGTTGTGGCATGTCCTCGTTCCTTGGTCTCAGACATGGAAAGAACTATACTGGCCAAGGGACTCAAATACAACCACAGGGATGCCAACACAGCAGACTTCCTAGCAGCACTAGAAAGCACACTCAGGAACAATGGACTGACAGAAGAGACACAACAAACAGTGAGACAAACGGTAGTACCCATGATGATAAGAAAACGACAAACACATAACCTCAACACCAAGGAGAGGGAAGCACTGAAAAATGACAAAAACATAATCATACTACCGGCAGATAAAGGCAGAATGACGGTCATCCTAGATAAATCAGACTACATCAGTAAAGCACAACAACTACTCGCAGACACCAACACCTACCAAATGAAGGATTCCGACCCCACACCACAACTCACCAATAGAATAAACAACACACTAAGGAATCTACAAAAAAACGGACAGATAACCAAAGCGGACCAGCAAAGAATGAAACCTGAAAGCAACAACACCCCCAGATTCTATGGACTACCCAAAGTACACAAACCAGACATCTCACTCAGACCCATAGTATCACTACCAGGGACACCAGCATACAAACTGGCCAAAGAACTACAACAAAAACTGAAACACCTAGTCAGCGGATCCAAACACTCCATACAATCAACACAGGAATTCTTGGACGTCATCAGGAATACACACATAGACAAAGAAGAAACCATGGTATCATTCGACGTGACGGCACTGTTCACTTCAATTGACAAAACCCTAGCCAGAGAAACAATAGCCAACCTACTGGACATACATAACAGAACACAGGAGGCCGAACCTATCAACAAGGACGGCATACTTAAACTACTGGACCTGTGCCTCACCACACACTTTACATTCAACAATCAGATATACGAACAAATCAACGGAACACCCATGGGATCACCAATCTCGGGACTCATAGCAGAGGCAGTTATGCAAAGGTTAGAACATACAGCCATACCGCAAATCCAACCCAAACTCTGGATCAGATATGTTGATGACACCTTTTGTAATCATCAAAAACACAGATATAGAAAAAATACACCGAATCATCAACGCCACACTCACAGGAATCCGATTCACACGAGAAGAGGAAAAGGATAGCCAACTCCCATTCCTAGACGTGTTAGTAGAGAGAACACCCAACGGAGAATTCACCACAAGGGTACACAGGAAACCAACACACACAGACCAAGTCTTAAACTATGAAAGTAACCACCCCAACACACACAAACGAAGCTGCATCAGGACACTATTCAAAAGGGCCACAACACACTGCAGTACACCAGAACTGCGAAAAGAGGAAGAGGAACATCTATACAAGGTATTCGCCAAAAACGGATACCCACGCAACTTTATCACCAGATGCCTAAGAGATAGACCACGGAACGAGGACATGCCACAACCAAAAGGACTAGCCACTCTACCATACGTCAGGAGCGTCTCAGAACTGACAGCCAGACTACTGCGACCCTTAGGACTCATAACAGCACACAAGCCAACATCCACGCTCAGACAACAACTCACTAGAACAAAGGACCCAATACCCAGCATGAGCCAAACTAACGTAGTTTCCAAAATACCATGCAAGGACTGCACAAAACACTATATAGGACAAACAGGAAGACAGCTAACAATCCGCATCCATGAACATCAGCTAGCCACAAAACGACACGACCAGCTATCTCTAGTAGCCATACACTCAGACAACCAGCAACATGAATTTGACTGGAAAAACACCACTATCATAGGACAAGCCAGACAGAGAACAGCCAGAGAATTCCTAGAAGCATGGCATTCATCCCCAAACTCCATCAATAGACACATTGACCTGGACACCATATACAAACCACTACAGCTGAAACTGACACCCGGAAACGACAAGAACATCCATCAACAGACACATCGACCTGGACCCCACATACAAATCACTGCAGCTGAAACTGACACCCGGAAGCGGCAAGAACAAACCACTATAAATACCGGAAGAAACATCAAAGCAGCGCTTCACACGAGGCTCCAACAGCACTGATGATGTTCCCTAGCCAGGGAACGAAACGTTTGCAGCAAAAACTTCCAGCTCGGCGAGCAGAACCACGACAACAAAATAAAAATACTGTGGATGCTAGGAATGTGAAATTAAAAGCCAGAAATGCTCAGGCAGCATTTGTGAAAGAGAAATGTTCCGATGAAAAATCCTAGACTGCAGATGTTAACAATGTTTCTCTCTCCACAGGTGCTGCCAGATCTCCCTGAACTTGCTGGCTAATTTCCATATTAATACCACCTTTTATTGTCAGCGTTATTTTTACCTAGTAGTGTTCCATCCAATATTAAAACACAAACTATTGCCATTTGTTATGGAGTATTTAGGAGAATGGTAAAAAAAATTCATACATTGGATAATAGATACACACATTGCAATAGTTGGTCTTACAGGTGTTAATAATTGTTATGCCATCTTATTAGTCTGTATTCTGATGAGATATTGTATGTCTTTTAGAGCATTGCAATGGGATACTGATCCTTCTGTGCTCCAGCTGCAGTCTGACTCTGACCTTGGGTATGTATCTGTGATAATTGTTCTCCATGCTTTATTGTACACAATAATTAAACAGTAACCTGATCATCTTTCTTAAAAAGAAAATCAAATACAATTTGATAAAAATAATCTATTACCATGCAACTAACCTGGATGCACCTAACTTAACGAAAATAATATTTTAAACGTTAGCGGGTTTTGAGAAGATTTGTAGCTCAGGTTGAAGTTCTGGATGAAGGTTTGCTCGCTGAGCTGGAAGGTTCGTTTTCAGCTCGTCTGTCATCATATTAGGCAACCTCTTCAGTGAGCTTCTGGTTGAAGCACTGGTGGTATAGCCCGCTTAATATTTGAGTTTGGGTTTGTGATGCCATTTACTGTGGTGACATAGTTTTCTGTTATTTTTCTCGGGGAGTGGTAAATGGGATCCAACCAGAACTCTATCAACAAACACATTGACTTGGATCCCACTTATGGCCTTCTGAGAAAAGAACAGAAAATGACATCACCATAGGAAATGATGTCACCACAGGAAATGTCACCAACCCAAGGAAACCCAAACACAAATAGAAAGCAGGCTGTACCACCAGTGCTTCATCCAGAGATTCACTCAAGATGTTACCTATTATGGTGACGAAATGTCTGAAAATGAAACTTCAGCGAGCAAGCCTACATCCAATATTTTAAATGGCAAACGTACAACATCTATTTGCATTCATAGATATAATATGAATATACCTTTCAGGGAATGAAATGGAATTGAGTTAACAATAGCAAATGTATATAACCTGCAATAATCTAGACTTCAAACAGATGTGTTTAATTTTCCTTCCCCCTCATTTGTTTTTGAAAATATGATGTGCCTTTTGATTTTAAAATAAGTCATTTGGAATAACGTATTTGAAAATATAAAAGATCTTTCTCATTATTTGATGCAGCCGTCGCATGCCGAAACTTGTGATTTCAAAAATTACCCAAGTTGATTTTTTACCTCGAGAAGTGGTGTCGTACTCCAAAGAGACCCAAACGCCCATTGCTCACCAGCCAGAAGGTAGTTTGCTTTTCAAACATCTTCAGGATGTATTATATATTTGGAAATCTGCATTTCAGTTGTATTTTATTTAGAACTTGTTTGTCTCCTATTTGCTCACTCAAATTCTTATTTAAAACTAAGCCTGATATTTGTGGCCAATTCAAGAGTTTTCTCACTAGATGTCTCTCCTAAAGGCCTCTGAATTAATGGCTATTATCCAACTCATTACCTTTTGCAATTTTTGTGATGTCGCACTTCTCCAAAAGTGGTTACAGTGTCTCCTTAAAATGCTGTTCACCCTGGAATGGTGGCTTCCAGATTTCTGGGAAGCATAGAACTACTTTGTTGATAGCCTTAGTTCCCTATTTTCTCAATTTAAATGCATGTGCTGACCATAATATTACCAAAGAAAGCTAACAGGGGCACACTACTACCAAGGAATGTTTGGACTTTGATGGGATCTAGTCTGAAATTGAATAGGTAAGTTAGCCAGAAATGACTTTCGGGTGTTGGGGCAAGGGTGAAAAGCTGGTGAACATTGTGAATGAGTGAAAAACCAAGTGAGTATTGGGAAAAATGTAAATTCATGCATGAGGTCTTGTGTGTTCCAGTTAACAAGTGAAAAGCAGAAAATTGGGTTTTAAGATTCAGACAAAGGTAAGAAAGAAACAGCTTTGCTAAAGTTGCCTGAAAGTTCAAGGAAGCTATTCTACCTACTTCACACTGCCCATTTTGTAATGGGCAGCATTTTACTTAGGAGTATTTCCAATATAAATGTTTGCCTACATTCTGACACTGCAATTGTTGACAAAATGTCATTGTGTGTTAGCAGCATATGACAGCAGAAATCCATGCTTAGGCAAGGTCTTTATTATGTAATATGAACAATGGTCTTGTTATTGAAGTGTGAGTTTTGAGTTTGAGGAAAATTGGGCAGAAGTTGACAATTTGTTTTGATGCGTACTTTTCTAATCTTCTAGCAATGAAGTGTTCACTGATTTAGGCGTATTGTGCATCGTTTGTATTTCCAGTAGTAAATTCATAATAAAATGGTGTCCAACTTCCAATTAAGACAAAATGATGGCATCTACCACACACCATTCTGTTCCATTCATATGGCAGTAGTAAGCCCTTGCACTCTAACCAACACAGTCTGATATGCTTCAGGAAGAGCTGTGTCAATGACTTAATGCAGCCTGCTTAAACCTCAGAATGAAATATATTAAAAATTGCTAAATCAGTTACAAAGTTAACTCTTCGTATGTGAAATGAGAAGCTCCATCTGTTGAAGGTCAACATGAACTACCAGTGTTGAGTTTATAATATACTGATGTGCCACTCCATTATAATGACCTGTGTTAATTTCAGATTTTTCACATCACAACAATTTAAAATGTTTATATCCAGTCGCATGCTGTAATATATGCTATGATTTCCATCAGTTTTTCTTTTGGAACAAAACTTGATAGAAAAAAAGACAAATTTTGATGCATATCTGCCCTCTTTTTTTAACTTGCAAAGCAAAAATGCACCCTCTTGTGGTGATAGTTGAAAGATACAGTGAAAGAAGACTACCTAATTTGCAATACTAGATATTGTTGCAAATATTAGTATTTCTCTACAACTAATTGGCAAATACCTTTTGGAAAAGTATTGACATTCTCTGGAGTCACTCTGTTAAATTAGTTTTCTTTGGCCACAGCACAAGTGAATAAGGTGCAGAGGCTCTGAGGTGACTTCAGGAGTATGTAGGACATCTGGCAAATAAAAATAGATCAACATTTAAATTTGATCAACCGCATTGAGCAAAAAACAACAGGCACTTCCATTTGATTTGCACGAGCCATCACCCCCCCCGCGCCCCGCATGTCCCTTAAATAAACCTAATACTTTCTCCCAGTTATCTTTTGTGCTGCTTTGAATGAAATTGACTTGGTCATTTTGAGTAGAAAAATGAATATCATGCAGCCTTAAGTTTCTCTTTGCAATTTATATTCTCACAAGGTAAACATTTTCATGTTTAGGGTAAACATTTTCATGTTTGAGTCAGTAGATCTTAAATAGGGATGTAAACAAAGAAAGTTAGCAGTCCATTGCAGTTCATGTGATAATCTAAAATTTTATAGTGATAACCTCTGTAACCAACTTTCTGTTTATATTTTCTGTTATTCTATAAAAGAAGAAAGGTGGTGAGAAAAAGTAATTTACAAAGAAAGAAAGATTCTTAGCTGTGCATCTTAATTTGGATAATGTGCGGACTTGAATGACAGTTGTATCCCCATATTTGAAGGATAGTAGGCTCATAATGTACTTTGGGTTTTGTTATGGACCAGACCAAACTCCGTCAATATATCAAGGAGATTGTCTAGTCTATAACTTTTATGTAAAGGCAAGTGTCAGCTGCTGAGTTCCAGATATAATTCAATTAGTTACGCTACTCTGCTTTAAGCAAAGCACTTCTTATTCTTACACCCAGTTAAAATGCAAACAGAAGAAAGAATTGTTATAACTTTAATTATATTGGAAAACTGAACCGAATAATAAATTGGTTAATTACCTAACAGCATCTTGGACTCAAAATCTCTTTTCAAAGAAAAACAGGACAAAATACACCCCTCAAGGCCATAATATCGTCACAGATGTTCTAAAACTTAAATGTTTGGTCATCGTTTAAATTGTCACCAATCTACCATTTCTGTTTCATGCTGACTGTGTTAAAGTTGATTAATAATGACATCTAGACCAGTTGAGATAGATGTGCACTTCATCAGAGTACATATTTAGAGTAATCAGTGGACTATTTTATCAAAACAAACTGAGTTTGATAGATATTTTGGAAATGCATTTCATCGTTTCTGAATAATCTGACTGTTGTATAGTTTTTTTCTGAAAACTGGAATTTATTCATATTGCAAGTGTGATTTTACATTTATTTACCAACTATGCAGGAACTGATCAAGCTTGTGATGTTCTGAATAGGTGATGAGACCTTGCCTGCTTTTGTCTAACAGTCAAACACACTACTTCCTTGCTATTGCAATCAAATGATTTTTAAGCTTTTTTGATTAACTAAATGATGTAATAGTGTAGTATAAAGTCAGAGTTCTTGGATCACATTACTTTGCTTTCAGGTCAGTTAGAAAGCAAGTTTTTCATCGTTCTACTGGCAGTGGTGTAGTTGAAATGGAAACTTGGCTGTGCTTCAGTTTGCAATAAATGGTCAGCGAACAGGAAATATTGAAAGGTCTCACATATCTCAACAAGTGACTATGCCGTAAATTCTACTTGCTATAACTGACATTTGTGTACATGCTCCTAATGATCCCCTTCCCATCTTC
The DNA here is from genome assembly GCF_020745735.1 of Hemiscyllium ocellatum. NCBI lineage: Eukaryota > Metazoa > Chordata > Chondrichthyes > Orectolobiformes > Hemiscylliidae > Hemiscyllium > Hemiscyllium ocellatum. The sequence goes on from NC_083405.1 coordinate 54,709,859, forward strand.
ATCTCTCTCTCTCTCTCTCTCTCTCTGTAGCAAAATAGCTGTACATTCCTTTCTCACTTGTGATTATGCCATTTTAAAATTATTGCCAACAAGCTAAAATCAGTTAAATCCAGCAAATACATAGAACAATCATATATCCCATGTTTAACTGTCCATAAATAGATTTCCATATAAAATGCTTAAAATGTACTTGAGCAAGTTACGCAAGCGATGACACCAAACCATTACGATAACTTGGGTGCAGTGTGGTAGTAGTAGATGTTGTTGAAGCATTTTCATATTTAGAAGAGGATAATTTTGTTATTTGCTTTTGTGGATTCAATACTTGTCTGTTGACATTTTAAGAAATGAAACATACTAATTTGTTTTACCACTTGTATTATGTTTGTTAGGTAACATGTCTCACCACCTGCAAATCAAATAGCTCATAGCTTATTGTGTGATGAAGGTAAACCTCCAAACCATGCTTCCTAATAACTTTACATTTGATCGGCTAAAGTCTACTGTACATTTCAAAGCTCCAGATTTGAGTTGCATTTTTAGCAATTATAAACACACTCAACTGGTTCCGAACCCCTCACTGCTTCCCAAACATGGCCAGCAACTTTCCTGTTTTCTCAGCTATCCTGGATTATTTCTGAGTTTTAACTGCAGCACTTAGCTACCTTCTAATTCCTAAAACTTCTCTTGAGTTCACGCAACACTGAACCGTTTGACTGCTACCAACTCCCCTACACCGAATCTGTATGGTTCAGTTGCTTTCCCAGCATTGCAGCCATCTGCAACATGTATAACATTGGGTCTGTTCATTTCTCCCTCTTGCATTCTCATGCATTGCCTGTAACCTTTGAACAACTCCTCTATCTTCCCTGTGTTGAGAATAGCCTTTTCCCAGTTGCTAGTCCGATTTGAATCATGTCAATGTTTTAAAACAATCAAATGTAGCATCCTTGGAACAGAGTGTGCCCTGAAGATTGTTTTCTCGAATCCTCATAAGATTAAGAACTGTAGATGAGGCAGAGACCTGGAATTGCATGTAATAGGGCCAATTACAAGATTGTTTTGGAATTCCACTTTTAGATTTCATTCACCTCTGCATGATCAAGGTAAAGAAAGATTGGCCAAAATTGACCAGTATTTTAAATTACTTCAATTGATCAAATCATTGGCAACATTACTAGAACAAGTTAGCTTTCTGTCTTACTTTGGCAAATGCCTCATTTCCCATTTTGTTTAATTAATTTATTTCTGTATGTTTACAAATGAAATTTGTTGCTAAATTGATACGTCTGTCCATAAAAACAAAAGTACTCAGATAATTGTGGGAATAGGACAAAATTACTGAGATTTGAGCAGAAGATAGTACACATTTAGTTTCCGATGACATCATCATGAAGTTAATCTTTGAAGCTAATTTGGACAAAGTCTTCAAAGGGGAAAAATGTTTCTTCGCCTTATTTAGTACAGATGTAAGAGTATCTTGTACAAAATTATTGTAAAATGAATTCAACATAGAACATAGAACAGTACAGCACAGAACAGGCCCTCCAGCCCACGATGTTGTGCTGACCACTGATCCTCATGTATGCACCCTCAAATTTCTGTGACCATATGCATGTCCAGGAGTCTCTTAAATGTTCCCAATGACCTTGCTTCCACAACTGCTGCTGGCAACGCATTCCATGCTTTCTCAACTCTCTGTGTAAAGAACCTGCCTCTGACATCCCCTCTATACTTCCCTCCAACCAGCTGAAAACTATGACCCCTCGTGTTAGTCATTTCTGCCCTGGGAAATAGTCTCTGGCTATCGACTCTAACTATGCCTCTCATTATCCTGTATACCTCAATTAGGTCCCCTCTTCTCCTCCTTTTCTCCAATGAAAAAAGTCCGAGCTCAGTCAACCTCTCCTCATAAGCCCTCCAGCCCAGGCAGCATCCTGGTAAACCTCCTCTAAACCCTCTCCAAAACATCCACGTCTTTCTTATAACAGGGCGACCAGAACTGGACGTAGTATTCCAGGTGCGGTCTAACCAAAGTTTTATAGAGCTGCAACAAGATCTCACGACTCTTAAACTCAATACCCCTGTTAATGAAAGCCAAAACACCATATGCTTTCTTAACAACCCTGTCCACTTGGGTGGCCATTTTAAGGGATCTATGTACTTGCACACCAAGATCCCTCTGTTCCTCCACACTGCCAAGTATCCTATCCTTAATCCTGTACTCAGCTTTCAAATTCGACCTTCCAAAATGCATCACCTTGCATTTATCCAGGTTGAACTCCATCTGCCACCTCTCAGCCCATCTCTGCATCCTGTCAATGTCCCGCTGCAGCCTACAACAGTCTTCTATACTGTCAACAACACCTCCAACCTTTGTGTCGTCTGCAAACTTGCTGACCCATCCCTCAATCCCCTCATCCAAGTCATTAATAAAAATTACAAATAATAGAGGCCCAAGGACAGAGCACTGTGGGACACCATTCACCACAGACTTCCAGACAGAATATTTTCCTTCTACTACCACTCGCTGTCTTCTGTTGGCCAGCCAATTCTGTATCCAGACAGCTATGTTCCCCTGAATCCCGTTCCTCCTGACCTTCTGAATGAGCCTACCATGGGGAACCTTATCAAATGCCTTGCTGAAGTCCATATCCTCCACATCCACAGCTCGACCCTCATCAACTTTCTTACTCACATCCTCAAAGGACTCTAAGGTTTGTGAGGCATGACCTGCCCCTCACAAAGCCGTGTTCAAGTATTTTTACTCAGAATAACAAGGGTGTAGAATGCCCTGCCTGCAACAGTAATAGACTTACCAACTTTAAGGCAATTAAACAGTCATTCCATAAACATATGAATGATAATGGAATAGTGTAGGTTAGACTGGCTTCAGTTTGGTTTCATAGGTTGGTGCAACATCGAGGGCCGAAGGGCCTGTACTGCGCTATTACTTTTTTGTGCATCTTGTTGAGTCTCTCAAAGTGTAAATTAGTGCTATTTCCAATCAAAATATATAAACTATCAACTCCATAATAAATTTAAATGCACTGGGACAGTAAATTTAGGTTCAGTAATGTCTCTTAAGTTTCCAAAATGGTGTCCGTGATGTGTATGCATACCTCTGGTCCAAAACGTACCGGTTGTTACATTTAAATAATTTATCAATGTGCGCGTATGTCTGTTTGAAGACCATGATAGTGGTAAATTAATGTTGTACAATAGTTAATGATTCCACTTTGGAATTCATCCTCTTGTTACAGTTGGCCTTGTGCTAAACTGCATGAGGGACCCCTTTTCCCCTAGCTGCACTATTTTAAAGGGGTCATCAGATACTTACTGGTTAGTTGTTGGTAATTTCTTCAGGTTGTTGCGGCATTTGATGTTTGAATGCTTCTTGGAACTGGTCAAAATTTAGTTGGTATTCAGGTAAGACTGGGTAGTACTGAAGAGCTCTGGACTATAGGAAGAAGGGTAGACTATTTAACTCTGCAGTGACATCCTGATTGATCTGTGACGTAGCAGACCATCTGTACCCATTATTTCTTAATACCTGTGGATAATACAAAAATCTATTGATCTCTGAATTAAACTTAATTATTAATTGATACTTTCAGAATAGAGTTCTAACTTTTATCAGCCACTGAGCTGACATAATTGTTACCCTTTTTCATGTGCCCTGGCTCCATTGCAGCTTTGACTGATGGAAATTGTTAATCAGTGAGTAGGGTGTGTGAACTGAGTAATGCTTGACTTGAGATATGGCATTTAAAGATGTATTCATTTTCAGTGGCTGCTTTGGTGTGATAATTCAACTTCTTCCTTCTGCACTGCATCCTTTGTTCTTGGAGATAAACTCCGTGCATTAATTGTGTCCACTGTCTCTTTCCACTGCCTGCTAAGTACGTGTCTGGATGGCCTCCGATTTCCAGCCAGAGCTTTCAGAGCATCTCTCTCTTGTTTGATGTCTTCAACCAACATCTCAAACTTAGTACCCAAATACCTTTGGCTTATTTGCTTTTCTGGCTAATCATTGTTGTTTAGCAGTATTCCCAATTATCTCAACACCTCCCGCAACCATAATGCAGCTTCCCTTTAAGAAGAGAGGTCCAGCTTCAATTAGTGCTGAAAAATAAGTAATTGGACTCCCTACTTTTGCGTGCAACCATTGAATAGGGAGGTTAATGCTGGTTGCCTGCAGAAATCAATGTAATGAGCAGCCAGCACGAAGCTGGCTTTCTGCCTGCATTGCTTTGAATGAAGCTCACGTTAATCATGCATTGTGATCCTTCCGTCCATTTTCAAAGACTATCCAATTTAACCCCCAGTGACTTTTTACCATGCATACACATATGTATTTTGATAAGTTCGCTGTTGGTAGAATTCAACTCTCTAATCAGACAAATAAAACTTTGGAGTCAAATGACAATCCAGCGGTTATTGATTTATGAGGTTAGACTGGAGAAAATGTAAATATTCAGTCTTGAAAGGAGGCAACTGAGAAGGAATCTCATGGGTGCATGTAATATAGTCAGTGAGATGAAAAAAGGAGAACAGAGGACTCCTTGAAATATGACTTTGATAGGGGCACCAATTCAAATTGGCAAAATTTCTTAGTTTTTTTTCCTTTCATTGCATAATTTGCATCTAAAATGGGCTTCTGTCCTACTGGCTGGAACCTTGTCTTAATTTGAGATATTTGTTTTAAAATTGGGAATTCTAGGTTTTTCAAAAAAATATGTTAAGATGGACCAAATGGCCTTCCTCATTTGAATCTGTTTTGTATTTTAATGATGCTGTTAGAAGTCATTTAGTTGTACATGGATCAAAATGCAATAAAGTGCATTAAAATCTGGAATGTAGTTAAATAATCAAAATGTTCAGTATTTCAAAACTGTTGAAAGCGAATATTACTTTAGCTATTGGAGTTTAGTGTACACAATTTTTTAATGAAGGTATTAAAAATTAAATTAACCATCATGAATACCATGAAACAGACTGCATAATTAATGGGAAAATGGATGAAGATTGCACCTTGATTTGTAGCTCTAGGCTATAGAACTTGAATGTTACCATGAATAATTCTCTATTTAAAAATAAGTCTGAAAATTAAAGAAATTTTAGTACCATGAGTATAAACGAAACCCAGTGCAGTACAGCACTTACACAATTTTGTTAATATCTGCATCGGAGCAGATTTTTAAAAGATATGTACATGTTTTGAAATATCTTTTAAAGTACAGATTTGCTATGTTGAATTTAGTTTAAATAATGAAAATATAGAAATTCTATGTAATTCTTTTATACGTGATCACCTATCAGAGACTTTGGAAGTGGTTGAGCTTTGAAATGCCAATTTAGCCAGGAGTTGTTTTGTACTCATATATTATTCTGTGGTACTATTTCAAATGAAAACAAAAAACCTTGTTGTATTTGACCACGACAGAAGTAAAGCACTTAAAATGTCAGAAAGGCAAATGGAGCATTGCATTTAGGAATGATGATTGGTGCTTGCCTTTCTAGTTTTTAACAACAGAATAAAATTGCAATTTCCTGCAGCTGCATTGCTGCAAAATACTTTGTAAGCCTAACATCATTTATAACACTTTTTGGCATTAATTCTGTAAAAAAAAACATTAGATGAAAAAAAATTGTTTGCAATTCTGCAAATGTGATATTTGTATTAGTATTTACAAATGTTTACTTGTTATAACTGATTATTGGGAGATTGTGATTGAGGGGAAAACTATGCCCTATCCATAAAGCAAAGCTGAAGCTTTCCCAAGAAGTCCAGCCAAGAAAGAAAATACCAGTATTCTTTTTTTTAAAAAAAAATATGTTTTGGGAATCAGCCCCATCCTGTTAAGAATTTTCTCGTTCTATGTATATTATGTTACTATTTCAAAAAAAATTAAGATAAACCATCATGTTTGCTGGCAGCAGCTGTATGCCATGTTATTTAAGACTTCCTGTCATTATAATTGATGTGTTTTTATTCTTTCCACTTCCTGAAGCCTGATCAGAATTAAAATTGCTGTTGGAATTTCCTGTCAAAGCAGCTCATTTATTCGTTGAGTACACCAGTGACAACCCTTTGATTGGACATTGCCTTTAGCTATGCTTGCAACAGAGTTTGGTGTCTGTGTTTGTTGCTTGTGCTCTTTCCACTTTCCTGTACCCCACATGTGCCACTATTTGCGAGTTGTCCATCATCCTGGTAACCTTGCCCTAGTAAAAACTTTCGCATTATATTTTCAATGCTCTGAATATAAAACGAGCCCACCTGCAAGAGGCCCCAGCTCAGGAAACTTTAAATTACAATTCCATTTGCCTATTGGTGTGAGCATTTGTTTTACATGTTTTACTTTAATTACTATTTAAAGACAAAGTCTGTTGGAATGCTTGAGCATTTCATATATTTAGACCCTTGATTGTATGAAGGGTCACACCTGAAATATTAATCTTTGTTTCTTTTTCAGACACTGATTAATTCGCTGTACTCTTCTAGCATTTTCTGTTTTTAAATTTTCGCACATTATGTTTGATTTGTTTAGTTACTTCACGTGAATTTCCTTTTTTAGGTAGCTTGCTGGGAGAGGGTATCATACATATTTTGAGAAAATGAACTTCAGTGAGAATGAGAAATTGCAAGGATGGGAGGCAGCAAAGTGTATAATACTTTTCATCTCACTACAGGATTACAGAACAGCTTTTACCCCGACTGTGGAGAAATGTTGATCCCTTATAAAGATCAGAAGTGTGGAGTAGAACTGTTTCTATCAAGCAGTAATATTTGATAGCCAAAGTTCCAGCATCTTTGTGCTGCTGTATAAGATGAGGTCTCATTATAAGCCACAGACTGTAATACCAAGACTACCTTTACAATAAACTCTTAACATGATGGACACTGTTGGCATGAATAGTGAGTGTATTTCCTTTGATTAGGGCAGCTGTAAAACAGGATTAATCCCTGATACTTAATAGCTTCCTCTTCTCCAGCCTCCTGAGTTAAATTCGACTGATCCAAAACTCTGATCTCATACCAAATTATTCTTCTACTTCTTCTACTGACCAGCATTAGCTTCTGCTTCTCCCAAAACTCAAATCTTTCTTCAAATCCTTTTAATGGTATTGACCTTCTCTATCACTGTATAACCTCAAGTTTTACTACTGCTCTCCCATTTGACTAGATTGCCTATAGTGTGGAAACAGGCCCTTTGGTCCAACAAGTCCACACCAACCCTCCGAAGAGCAACCCACCCAAACCCATTCCCCAACATGTACCCCTGACTAATGCACCTAACACTATGGGCAATTTAGCATGGCCAGTTCACCTGACCTGCATATCTTTGGACTGTGGGAGGAAACCAGAGCACCCAGAGGAAACCCACGCAGACACTGGGAGAATGTGCAAACTCCACACAGACAGTTGCCTGAGGGGGGAATTGAACCCGGGTCTCTGGCACTGAAAGGTAGCAGTGCTAACCACTGAGCCACCGTGCCATCCTCTACTTTATTACATTATTTGCCTCCTGCCTTTGCCCCAACCCAACACCACTATTTGCCTTCTGCTATCAAAGTCCCATGTGCTCAGTGGTGTTCTTAAACTTTTGGGACCCTCTGTCTCTCCACCTTTCCTTTAAACTTACTTCTACTTTAAAGTGTTACATCTGAATGCATGCAGAATAAGGAATAAGGTAAATGAACTTGTGGCACAGATCAAAATTGGCAGGTATGACATGCTGGGCATTTCAGAGACATGGCTGCTAGGGGATCAGGATTGGGAGTTGAATATTCAAGGATAAACATTGTATTGAAAAGATAGGCAGGTGGGCAGAGGGGGTGGGGTTGCCTTATTAGTAAGAAATGAAATTAAATCAGTAGTAAGAAACTAAATAGGATCAGATGGTGTAGAATCCATGTGGGTAGAATTGAGGAACTGTAAAAGTGAAAAAAAACAGAGTCATGTACAGATCTTACTTACTTGCGGAACGCTTCAGAGAACACCTCTGGGCCGCCCGAACCAACCAACCCAATCACCCCGTGGCTCAACACTTTAACTCCCCCTCCCACTCCACCGAGGACATGCAGGTCCTTGGACTCCTCCACCGGCAGAACACAACTACACGACGGCTGGAGGAGGAGCGCCTCATCTTCCGCCTGGGAACCCTCCAACCACAAGGTATGAATTCAGATTTCTCCAGCTTCCTCATTTCCCCTCCCCCCACCTTGTCTCAGTCGGTTCCCTCAACTCAGCACCGCCCTCCTAACCTGCAATCCTCTTCCTGACCTCTCCGCCCCCACCCCACTCCGGCCTATCACCCTCACCTTGACCTCCTTCCACCTATCCCACCTCCATCGCCCCTCCCCCTAGTCCCTCCTCCCTACCTTTTATCTCAGCCTGCTTGGCTCTCTCTCTCTTATTCCTGATGAAGGGCTTATGCTCGAAACGTTGAATTCTCTATTCCTGAGATGCTGCCTAACCTGCTGTGCTTTGACCAGCAACACATTTGCAGCTCATGTACAGATCTCCAAACAGTAGTCAGGAGCTGGGGTGCAAGATACACTAGCAGATAGGAAAGACAAAGTTACAGTGATCATGGGGGATTGTAATGTGCAGCTGGACTGAGAAAATCAGGTTGGTAGTGGATTGCAAGAAAAAGAATTTGTGGAATGCCTACGAGATGCATCTTAGAGCGGCTTGTGGTGGAACCCACTAGGGAACAGGCGATATTGGATTTAGTGTTGAGCAATGAGTGAAACTTGATAAGGGAGCTTAAGGTGAAGGAACCCTTAAGAGGCAGTGATTATAATATGATTGAATTTACTCTGCAATTTGAGAGGGAGAAGGTGGAATCAGATGTAACTGTATTACAGCTGAATAAAGGCAACTACAGAGATATGAGGGAGAACCTGGGTAGAATTGACTGAGAGAGGAGCTTAGCAGGAAAGACGGTCGAACCGCAATGGCAGGAGTTTCTGGGAGTAATTCAGGAGACACAGGAGAGATTCATCCTGTGGAAAAAGAAGCAAGGTAAAGGGAGGCAACAGTGGCTGACTAGAGAAGTCAGGGATAGCATGAAAGCAAAAGAAAAGGCATATAACTTGGTGAAGGGCAGTGGGAAACTTACAAAGACCAACAGAGGGCAACAAAAAAGGGAGAAGATTAAATATGAGCGTAAGCTAGCCAGTAATATAAAGGAAGACTAAGAGTTTCTTTAGATATCTAAATGGCAAAAGTGGACATTGGGCTGCTGGAAAATGACGCAGGAGAGATAGTAATGAAGAACAAGAAAATGGCTGAGGAACTGAATAATTACTTTGCGTCAGTCTTCATGGTGGAAAACACGAGTAATATCCCAAACATTCAAGCAAGTTGGGGGGGGGCGGTGCAGAGCTAAGTATGGTAGCCATCACCAAGGAGAAAGTGCTAGAAAAACCGAAGGTGGATAAATCACTGAGACTAGATTGACTACACCCCAGATTTCTAAGGGAAATAGCTCAAGAGATAGTGGAGGCGTTAGTGGTGATCTTTCGGGAATCGCTAGAATCATAGAGGGTCCCAGAGG